>NW_010113523.1:0-5233 GCF_000699245.1 Pterocles gutturalis | reverse complement strand
CAGGTGGCCAAAAGCCTCATCCAGCCTGGCCTTGAACCCCTCCAGGGATGGGGCATCCACAGCTTCTCTGGGCAGCCTGTGCCAGTGTCTTACCACCCTCGCAGTAAAGAATTTCTTCCTAATATCTAATCTTAATCTGCCCCCTTTCAGTTTAAAACCATTACCTCTTGTCCTCTCACTACACCCCTGCCCATCTCTCCTGTAGCCCAGCTGAGGTACTGGGAGGCTGCTATTCGGTCTCCTCAGAGCCTTCTCTTCTCCAGGCTGAATAACCCCAATTCTTTCAGCCTGTCCTCATAGGGGAGGTGCTCCAGCCCTCTGATCAATTTCGTGGCTCTCCTCTGGACTCTCTCCAACAGGTCCAGGTCTTTTTTATGTTGGGGGTCCCACCTCTGAACACAGCACTCCAGGTGGGGTCTCACGAGAGCAGAGTAGAGGGGGAGAATCACCTCCTTCAACCTGCTGCTTATCGTGTTTATTGGCTTACGTTTCTCAAAAGAAAACATAAGTAGGACAAGACAATTTTGCAATCAAAGCTACAATCTTAGAGTAACACTTTTTTTTTTTTTTTTTTTTCTTGAAAAGGAACAACTCCCCTGTCAGGACCAATGAGACAGTTGCAAGAAATTGAAATCTATCGTCTTCTATTGATGTTTCAATACAGAAATTACTGAAATTTAATAAGACGAATCTTGCAGTTAACCCTCTGAAATTAACTGATAGTGGGTGAACACACTTGCAATTTTTGCTCGCACACAAGTCTTTGACTAACGTTGTCATATGGATTTTTGTACTCCCACAAATGCACTAAGTGGTTATTTTCACACAAGTAGTCATTTTATTTACATTTTAGCAAAAAACTTTGTTTTCTACCCTGAATGTTCTTTTTCTTCTCCTTTGTTTTCTCTTCAGAGGGCTTTGCTCATTTTTAATATGTTTCCATACGTTTACTTACAGGGAATGGTGTACATACTTCTGGGAACTTGTGTGCCAGAGGCAAAACTTGGTGAAAACTCAAAGGTTTGGGCAGTCATTACAGTTCTGCTGCTCATGACAGTGAAGGGGAAAGGATTTCCTAATATTAAAGGCTCAGGTATCCTGTATTGCTACAGCTCAGCTTTCTGGGGAAGTCACAGGACAGTAGGCACTCACCAGAGCAGAAGGGAGAAGAGCAAGGTAAGGAATGAAAGGTAATGCAGGTGGGTGCATGAGTCTCCTGGTTCTAGTTCAGCAACGCCGACATGGATGCGTTTCCGCTACAGCTCTGCAGCACAGAGAAGCCAAGACACTTTACTCTCCTCTCCTTCCCATTCCAGCTGTGCATACCTGCTATGTCTATTGCACCAACATTAGCACGTCACCCTTCAATGAACTGAATCAATTCACTGAACACAGCATAAAACTCAACTAGGAAAGAGAAAAGGATTGAACTGATCTGCAGCTTCTGCTGCAGCTCCCTCTTTGTCCTACCTTTAAAGTAGATTCATTAGTCTTGGCTATACCTTACCTGTAAATTTATTGGTTTACTTAGACCACCTGAAAGACTATAAATACTGCTGGTTACTCTAAACGGTACCAGTACCACAGTTTATTCTAAATTACCTTACTTAGTTATTTGGATTTTTAAAAATCAAGTCCTCACTTGGAAGATTTTTATTTCATAATGTCTACGTCATTTCCCAGTTAAATTCTCTATTTGTCTCCACACTGGAGAAATGCTTTCCTCTCACCTCTATTAATTTTGATTTCCTTCTTAAACCTTAATCATAATCAAGAATATCTTAATTCTTCTCCCTTTTTGAGGTCAAAACAGGCTCACAGTACATCTTAAAATGTTTCCATTATTGTTTCCACTGAATGCAAGGAAAATATGTTGACTTCATTAAAAAAGAATAAAATCAAACCAGAGATAATTTTCATAAATTAGATGTACAGATTTCACAGCTCAGAAACAAGTATGTCAAACATGTCCAGCTTATACAGCCTCCTACACAGAAACCACAAGGTTTCAATGATAAGTCACTGAAACCACAGCATTCAGCTTTTTATCCAAGACTACCTTTGCCAAACGGGTGCTGCTGCTTCAGTGTGATGACTGATCACACAATAATTTTTCCAAGGTTCGCTTAAGGTGCTGACCTGTGAAAAAAAACGAAACTCATTATGCAAAGCAACTGTGCTATACAGCTTTTCGAATGTGTATGTGTGCGCATATAAAAGATATATCTGTAGGCACAGGCACACACATTCATATCTGTTATATATGTCTAGTTACAGACGAAGCCAGAAACAGACATCTGAAAAAAAATTTACGGAGAAAAGCTGGTTTTTTGAAAGATAATACATTAAAGTTTAATCTGTTACAAAGAGTATGAGCTAGTCACCTCAGAGCATTCCCTAACCTGTTGTAAACAATTAAATAGCAGATTTATTTAAGTGTAACAAATATAACAAAGTGCATGATATTCACTGAGTAATTCATATATGAAAACCAGAATAGTTAGTATTCCTATTTAAGATAATTCTGTACTGGTATAGTTAAATCCACATCAGAGACTTTATTAATACAACTGCCCGAAGAAAACCCCCAACAAATCCTGCCTGAGTGATACTATTATACCTGCAAGAGTTTTAAATGTAGACCAAGCTGCAGAGTTAAGACTTCACTAAATCCTCTTTCGTAAAACGATTCTGTCAGAAACTGCATTTCAGCCACAGCTGAAGGGCTGAATGCTGTTTGCACTGAATTGCTGTTCCTGGAAGGATGTTGCTGAGCGATACCCACTGGCCCCCTCAGCCTCGTCTGCTAAGGAGGTACTTGTTGCGTAGGCAATCCACAGTTTTGATGAATAGCAAAGCAAGCAGAAGAGGAGTTTGACTTCTGGCAACTCACTGCTATTTGAAATCTGCCAGTTGTGCTGAGGAGGAAGCAGAGCTGATAGTGAAATCATTCCAATCAAAACGAAGCAGAACAAACAAACTCTTAAGGCCTTTGCAAAGAGGAATTTTTAACCTGGATCATTTCAATGACCCAAGCTACTCTAACAGAGGCTCCTTAGACTGCTATAAAATGTGACACAGAGATACAGCAGAGTGGCAGTGACCTGAAGTAGAAAGTTCTTTAAATGTCTTTGCTGCTGAGAAAAGCACTTGCATTATTACATCTTGAGATCTGCAGAGGGGGCTTTTGCCTCAGCCTTTCCTTTGGTTATACAGCATGACACCAGAGCTTCTCCTCTGCTGCAGAAGCTGAAGTACAAGCACTATCTGGACAGCTGATCCAGTGGTTTGCAGCATGCACAGTGGTGGTGCACAGTAGAAGCTGAAGAGTTGGTCTGCAAGCAGGTACTTGGAGTCACTCCAAGGAGAAGCAGACCACATCCTCCAGTGCAATCTCACACTGATCCTCCATCCTTGCTATTTCTTGCTGTGCCACAGAGGCGTCCCAGCACGGTATGACAGGATGCTTTTCCTGGGCCTGGGAAACAAAAAAAGAACAGGAGAACAATGTGAATGAGTTTACAGAACCTGAAACCAACATTATCATTAAAAAAACAATTCTACTGGAAACTGTGTATGCACACAAATATACATACATATATGAAGGAAGGTACAATTTCTAATATTTTCGTAGTACGTGAGAACCAGAAAGCGAAACTAGTTAGAAATAAAAGTGGTATTCAGTCATCTGCTTCCACCAATAGATGTCAAAAGGTAGAAAACTGAAAAACTGTATCTGACTTTGAAAAAAGATAACTTTATGTAGAATGTCTTCTAAGGAAGGTAAAGTAAGTGCAGATTTGCTGGAGGAGGGAAAAGGGGCCATAGCCCCTCATGAGTTGTTCCCTGTATTTTGCTCTAGACTATGTACAGGAGGAAGCATTGTACTGCTGCAGAGATCCCACGCCAGCACAGCAGCCTCACCAAACCCCCAGAGCAACTTCCAAAAGAATCTGTAACATAAAACCTTTAATTTTGAAACACTAGCTGTAATCGCATGCTGATCACCATGCAGTGCATGTCAGGATATAGGAAGTGGAATAGTTATGTATGTAGTGCATTCCTCTTCCCCTGGGCTGCAATAGACTCTACACCAGGCTTGTCTGTTTTGAGCCTAAAATGGCTTAGGGTTTATCTGTCTAATGCTATTGATATTGTAACACAGAAGTAACTCTTCTGACTTGTACCCCTTCTGTTCATTAACATTAGTAAATGAACAAAGGCAGCCTTCTGTATTGTGCCATTCTGCTTTCTCCATTCACTGTCCAACATATTTTGATTTTTCTTTCTGAACGTTTCGAATGGACATGACATTTACTGTGGGGCTCCAGTAGCACCACATCACTGCTGTTATCACCATAGGCCATAATATCTCTTGGAGGAGTCATCAGGAAACATGTATTACATATAGAGAACGCTTCTTTGGTACAAGGTTTGCGCACTGCTGGGCCACATCTCCCGAGGAGACCTGAAGATCTGCAGTGCAATGCCATCAGGCACTAGAGCTGCAGAAGTCAGTGTTGCAACACAGAAGAAGAGCACTGACTTTTCATGCTTATTGTCCCCACCTCTCCCTGCCTGTGGCTTTCAGCTGAACAACTAATTTCTGACCTCAAATTGGTAAGAGAATTGTGGTAGCTTGCCTTCCTGTCAACTGCTGCCTTGTCTTCTGAAAGTGGCTGTCCCTTAGTAGTGGGTAAAGATTATTAGTAGTACTGTGAATAAGAATGAAGTTGCCCTATAAAAGCTGGAATACAGCTCAGGCACACAAAAAGCTCTAAGCTCTTATCATTACAGAGATTGAACTGATAAGGTTTTACGCAGGAGTTTTTAGCTGAAATGTGAAAGGAACTATATGACGTGGATGCCTGCAACAGCAGAAGACCAGACTCGGTAACCCAGCTTCCACACTCCATGCAGGGAAAGGTGTGACCCAGGAGGTAGGAGGCTGCTACAACATGAAAGATTTGAAAGGATGTGGCCACAAGAGGACAATTCTTCTGAATATCTGGTTCTGCGTATAGAGGGTCCAAGCTTGCCTCAGCCTCTGGACATTAACAGGACATTTTCTCAAGACAGTTTGTCATTACTAGTTGATAAGGCTAGAAATACATCAATCAAACTACATGCACAGCAAGCATCATTGGGGTGACCTAGGAGTAGGATGCACCTGGTATTTAATGTATATGCAATTGCTGTAAATTGTTCTGTGTCATAGTCATAGCCACTCAGT
>NW_010113522.1:60126-71555 GCF_000699245.1 Pterocles gutturalis | reverse complement strand
CCCCCCCTGCCCCTAATCCCCCGAGATTCATACTGTGCATTTGTGGCTGTCTGCTACAGGCTATTCTAGCCTCTACTTTACATAACAGAACATAAGTAGGGATTTAGGCTTTGAAGTCCTAAATTCTGATCCTCAAAATTGATGATTAGGGCCATGTAGCTGTGGCATCACCTTAAATCTCAAAATGTGTATGTTTTCATTGTTACATGCCCATTCTTAGCTTGCTTAGAAAGATTTTATTTTTAGGAGTGCTGTGTCGAGGTACGTCACACAGCTCAGCAGTCCTGTGCCCCTATGGAGATTTAATATACCCCAAACTGAACATTTAAAATTGAAAATTTTTCTTATATTACAAAGTAAGAGCTTAATATGTCAATATATTTGTAGGTTAAAGAGGAGAAACTGTGTAGAAATACTGATAGTTAACATGTTATTAATTTTTTCTTTTCCTGTTGCACTGTAGTGTTTCAGTGACTAATCATTTTTAGAACTCCCTTTGCAAAGAGAAGAAATAAAAGGTTATCTCTTCTTTTCTGCCCTATATATATTATTTAATCAAAGGCATATGGAAAGTCAGTGTAGGAGCCTCTTACGTTCCACAAAGCTGTTGTAAAATTTCTTGAAAACACTGTCTCAGTATGCAGAGCATTTGTCCTTTGTTAATAGGGAGATTGGTTTTAAGCATACTGTTCCTGGGCTTTCCTCTGGATATCTGTTGCAGTGAACAGTCTCTCATTTGCAAGATCAGAGACTAAATTATAATTTATCCTATGCTAACCATATAAGTATTCTGGAGATGGACGTTGTTAGGGTTAGGATGACATTCAAACCCAGAACCAGTAGCAAGTTAAAAAGCCTGGCCACTGCTTCTGTGGCACTATGGATTCCAAATCTTGTAATCTTTGTTGGTTTTTTTACTATACTGTAGCACCTAAACACAACGAGATTTGGAGCTTTTTGTTTTTGTTGTACAAACCAACTGTTGGTCCTTCCTCCAAAGACAGTTTGAGTGGAGAAGTGTAATTAAAGGTAGCACCAGGCTCTCAACATCTATCTTCCCTGGGCTTCGTGATTCATCCATTTGAATTTGTACGTGTACAGTTTGCTTGACTATGGCCTTAAAAATATGACCTGGTAATTTAAGACTTCAGTATAAATACACTTTATCAATGTGTACAAATAACCCATTAATACTGGAATAGCTTTTAATGCTGTGTGTGCCTTTATGACTCAGCAGTATTCCTGTGTGTGCTTGTTGACAGGAGAAATGACATAGCTTTTCCTGTTTGACTTTGTAGTCTGATAAGGAAATAAGACTTGTTTGTGTGACTGAGCTCTGTAGGTGTTTACAGTTCTAGCCAGTTATAACACTGTTTATTTTTCCTGAGTAAACAAAAACTTGAGCTCTTTTAGAACAGTTTCTGCTCCATAGATGCTTTGATAGAGTACTAACAAGTTAAAGAACGACTGGTGAATTGTTTTGGAAATATAGCTAGATAACTAGAAGCTAATTCTTGTTACCAGAGCTCAGGTGTTGTAGTGGATTAATTTATAGTTTCTCTTTAAGAGAATCTGAAAAAGTTAAAAGAAAGAACCAATTGCAAAAGTGCTCTCAAGTTTCAGGTGACGCATTGATAAATGTTTCCTGGGAGTTCTGCTAATAAGTGCAGTGATGGACTGTCCAAGCTGTATGTTTTAACAACACAATATGTTAATAATAAAATTTTACCATAGTTATAGAAACTTAAATGAAGTAAACTGTGAGAATTAGAATAGCGTTATCTGAAACCTTAAGAAAATGTATTTTTGCTGTTTGCCAGCTGTAAACATTAAAGGGGACAGACACACCAGGAGGAATTAGTCGCCCTCAGTGATGCATACTAACCTCTGTTTTTAATTGAACAAAGGGATGCTAGTTTTTTTTCCACTAAATAATTGCCTCTTGAAGTTCAACCCATGTGCCTTTTGAATTGCTCAGGACTGCACACTTTATGCTTGGTATTGTATAAAATCTAATAAGCTGAAAGACATATATACTTGGCTCCTCAAGATAAATTCTAACCAATTGGATAAAGTAGGAATTTACTGGAGCAAGTCCATGGTCTGGCTGGTCAAATATTCTGACTGCCCTATTGGACTGTGTTGTCACGTCTTCAGCGGTACAATTCCTGTAAGCAAACAGAAGATACTAGCTTTTCATATGGAAGTATTCAGTTTTAGTTAATTCATTTTTGCCTCCTGGTCTCTGCGTCAGAGTTACAGACTGAAGGATATGTCTTTCCTTTATTGGTTTTCAGTGTGACATGTAAATATTTAGTATGTTTGGAGGAAAGATAAGAGTAGCCTCCAGTCTCCTCCTTGCTTATACCATTTGTTGTTTGGTGTACTTTTATCAGACAACGATAAGATATGCATCTAGAACAAACAATCCCAGTCCGTCTGTCTTGTCCTTTTCACAACTGCTCTTAATTTTGCTCTGATACTGTCATGCTATCTATGCTGCTATATGTAGTATCTTACCAGAGACCAGGCTGTTGATTTGATCACATTAAATGCATCTGGTGTCATACAGCATGTTGATACTGAAGGCTTTTGTTATTAGGCTTTCTTGACCTATTTAATGGGAAACTGTAGACAGGTGGAACCTAAGGTGTTGTAGCTCATCCTTCAGAAGCATAACAATGCAAATATGAATTCCTGGTCAGTATGCTAATCAGGTGACATAAATGCTGATGAGTTATATCTAGTGATTTGGAAGGAAAAAAGTTGCCCTTCTTTGTGCACCCTGTCAGTGTCTGAAGGTAGAAGGCAAGGCTTATGCCCTCCTGCAGGAAGGCTTTGAGCCCCATGGCTGTTTTCAGGAATGCATCAACCTGTGTCTTTGTGAAGTATCCCCCTTTCCTCTGCTTGTCTCAGTCTGTATTAGCTGATTGCAAGCCCTCTGCTGCGGCACTTGCAATTACATACCTTCAGTGTTAGGAGCATCAGCTACCCTGAATCCTTCAGTGTTTCTTGTAACATGGGTTTACCAGTCTGAAATGGCTACTGCCTTAGTTAAGTGAAGAAGTTCTTCCTCAGCTTTTATCCTGTAAGAGTACTAGTCTTATTCGTCTCTAGACTATGGGCAAATCATGCCTGAAGAACTTGACTGCATTTTATGATGCATGCCTTTTTTGTGGACAGAGGGAGAGTGGTGGATGTTGTTTCCCTTTACTTTAACAAGGTCTTCAATGTTGACTCAATTTTTTGTTTTCTTACCACCAAGCTGGTGGGTTAGGGTCTCTACAGAGCATCCCTCTGGTTCCGTCCCACATCATCCATTCTGCTTCCCCTCTGTGTAGTAGAATTGAGGTCTAACAGTGTCAACCTCAGCTGCAACCTGTGAAGTGCAGAGGGTGACTAGAGGTTTCAACAAGGGACAAGGAAGGACTCGTCTTTTGGACTGAGGACATGCACGTGGCTTAAACAGGATACGTCCATAGGCCATGACTGTGAAATAACTTTCTCTCAAGTAGAGAAAAGGCAATCTTGGGCTGGAAAGGAAGCAGCCCTCCAGAAGCCCACTTGATTCCCTGGCCATGCTTCACACATTGCATGAAGTCTTCTGTTAAATTGCTGATGAGTTGGCATAAAAAGACAACTTCATATCTTTCAGTGGAATGCAAATTTCTTCCCTCAATTTAAAGAAAAGATATTTCTGTTAGAAAATGTTTATTCATTAAAGCCCTTACATAGCAAGGGTTGGACTTAAACGGTTTTATAAAGAAACCTTCCAAACCCACCTCCATACCCTTTTAATGTAATAGTGCCAAAACTCAACATCTCGTTTTGCTAGGAGAATAATTAAACTGTCCTGTTTCGTAGCTTGGAATGTAACTGACTGTTTCCTTTTTCCAGTTAAAATCTTAGAGAAATTCCCCAGGCAAAAATTCTGTGAAGTTGCCATTGAGCCATCAGTTGTGTGAAGCCAAAGTTAAGGCTTTGTTTCAGTAGGGAAAAAAGAAAAAAAAAAAAAGAAAAAAAAAAAAGTGAGTTAATCATTGAGTTTGAGGTCCAAGTTTGAGTGAGATGAGTTCCTCACTGAAACTGGTAAGTAAGAAAATAACTGTGAACTGGAAAGGAAATTTATTTTCCTGTGTTTTATAATAAAAAATTACTATTGATGTATTAATCTGAGAGAACAGTTATTTCGGTAAGATTTTTTTTTAGCAGCGAGTTTAACTATTGTTTCAGAATTAGGGATATTAACTGTCATTTTCTACTTGGTATTAATCTACCCTTTCTACAAATCAAAAGCATAACAAATGGATGATGATTTTTAAACAGTATGTAATATCTGATTAGCTTTGTGCATATAAACTTTCTGCGTTGTTATAACATAGTGAAAAATAAGTTACAGGAAAAGAAAACTGTTTTAGGAACCAAAGGTTCAAAAAAACAAAAATATGCGCATCTAGGCTCAACTTCCCATAGATCTCATTCCACACTGAAGTGAATAACCTCACTTTCTTTTTTGACCTTTCATCCCTCACTTCAAAAAATTTAGCAAGCCTTTTTTTCTCCCCTTTTTGTGGCTAAAGCAGTGTCATATTAATAGGTCTGACTGTATCTTGCAATTTACAAGCATGCACTTCTCACTGACTTTTTTTCTGTAGAAGCAAGGAAGAGGTACCCAGACAACCAATTGAATGGGAAATGCCTCAGAAGGAATGCGGATGTGCCAGGATATGGTTTTGGTGATTCAGCAGGTGACTGTCATCTCTGTGATAGTTATGGAACAAGAGTTCATTGTTTTTAGTCTTAAAACCGCAAGCACTGTACGGTTTGGTATGTGGTTCTTAAGCTTCAAAGCCAAAGTCAGAGTTGACAAATTTGAACAACTGCATGTTTCCTGAGATTTACTCTTCTGTTTTAAAGTAAATGGTAAAAGCCAAAGTAAAGTTATATTCCCTATGTGTGTTCAAAAAAAAAAAAATAAAAATCATGAACTAAAATTCTAGCATCAGGTGACTACGTACAACTGGCTAGCTGTAAAAGCATCGTACGTTAGTTGCTGTTCTGTTGTAGCAATGTCATGTGCAGTCATTCTTCAGGGTTGTTTCCTCTCAACTAGAGGCTCTGCTTTAAGTTGAAGAGAATTACCCCTGATGTATTAGAAAGTCAGAAATTCCCAGACAGCATATAGATACCATTGACCCTCTCAGACAAAGACCATAATTTATTCCTGATCCTACACTACATGGCCCTGTAACCTTCTGCCTTCTTCCTGCTCTCAACAATAGCTGCTTGCCTTTCAACTCCTGTGTGAATCTCATTCTGTCTCCCTTTTACGTTCTCCCAATCTGGGAGCCTGTGGGGACATTCTGACCAAGGAGCACACACATGATTGCAGACTTTAAGGGGATTAACTTTTATTGCATAGTGGTTGTGACAGCTTCTGACTTCTTTGACTTCTTTTCTTTTTCCTTTTCTTTTTCTCCCTCTTTTTTTTTTTTTTTTTTTTTTCTTCCTCCTCCCCCCACCCCACAACTTGGGAGCAATGGCTCCTGATGCCTGCCATGCACATAAAGTGACTTTGAAGTGTCCTGCATAGCACAGTTTGGGAACATCTGCTTTAGGTAGTGCAAGTGTTTGTGTGAACAAAGACTTGAGTCTTCGAAGTGCAATGACTGAATTCTCATTTTTGGAAACAGGCATATGTTGACTTAGTGTGGTGTTTCTGGAGTGATTAATTAGTACGCTGTGAACCAAGTTCAGCATCACTCAGTTGCTTAAAAGAAATACATGGCTTGGTTGTTGGTTTTTCCTTCTACTTAAGAAAACATATCAGTGTGTTAAGTACCACTTTGTGGCAACTGAAGATATGTCCCCCCTTTTAAGGGAGACTACTGCATAAACACTTAACATTCCACACTTAATAATGCTGTTACTCTTTCTTTAAAAAGCAACATAGAAAAGCGCACAAACATACAAAAACAACCCCCTGAGCTGTCCTGTGCAGTAGAGCTTGAGCTGGTTTTAATCCATGTTGTGAGCAATTCAATGATATATAGTCATTCTTCAGATCTCTAAAATGAGTGGTTTTGTTTTTTTAACATTTTAACCGTCTTAAGAGAAACACCAATCTGCTTCAACAAACAGTTCAGGGCTTGCTGAGCTACATTTTGGGAATGGGTCAAAAGAAAGTATCCTATGAAAGTTGAGGAAAATCTCATGCAGAATCTGATTATATACTTCAAGTTCTTGGGTTATGTGAATGTTGTTTTAAAACAGCTTTTTTTTTTTTACCTTTGTGGTATATATTTTATGCAAGTCTTGTAAAACCTAATGTCTCTGTTCTGTAAAGTGCTTTTAAGACCAGTAAGCCTGTTTCTACAGTGTTGTGACTTAACTATGAATTCTTAAACATGACTACTGTTAATGCTTTTAAAAGAAACATTGACTCCACAGGAGTGTGATATTGAAAATAATTCAATTACTCTGCAACTTACATTTTGCAAAGTGTAGTGTTTTGCTGTAAGCATGCAGCAGGCATTTTTTGTATAAGCCAGTAACATCATCTGCCATGTAACTAACTTGATGAATTGTCCCTCCTCTGGTGTCTTACATGAAGAGCTAGAACACTGTGCCAGGTATTACAAATGGAATTAGTTCTACAGTTGGGGGGGGGAACAAACCCACCATAATACATTACTTTTGGTCTTAATTTTTCTGTAGTTGCAAATACAGCTTTACTGTCTGGTAGCACTAGACTTTATAGACAGTCACAGGTGTGACTTCAGGAGCAGGATTTAGCCAACAGTTTGCAGATTTGTTGGGGTGCGAGGAGAGAACAGACAGTAAAAGCTCATGTGTTAAACTGTTGATGTTTATGCTCACTTTCCATTTTGTTGGATCTAGCACTACAATGGTTTTTTTTTCCAGACTTGTGATGTTTCTGGTATCTCAAAAGTCAAGAGATCTCTGTCAAGAAATTTTTGAGGATAAAGTGCTGATGTTATGAGATTTGTATATTTGAGCTGAATTAGGAAAAGTTTAGCAGAACACTGTCAACAGGCTTTCCAATTGCATTTAGGCTGATTTGAATACTTTGAAAATGTTTTAAGAACAGCACTTAAATACTTAACTCACTTTAGAATTCAAGAGTGAAGTAGACATTTGCTTCTCTCAAACCCTATCGGAAGAAAAGGTTACTATGCAGTTTCAGTTCATGATAAGTTATGGTGCTTGTGTTGCTGTTTTAACATTGTTGCATTAGTGATATAGAAAGAACACACGGCTGAGAAAATGTTTAGGAGAAAAAAAGTGGCTAATTGCCTGGACGTTTGAGTACTATGTTGGGTGAGGTGGTTTCCTTCTCATACACAGCTTCTGCTTGCAGAAGTGGGAACAGGCTTAAAATCATTCCCCTCCCCCCCATCTTGTTTTACTGTACAGGACAAGTAAAGGTTAACTTTTGTAAACAATAAAAGACCTTGATTGTAAAGAAAAAAAATCTTTGTGACAGTGGGCCTGTGTGTGCAAGCAGATCACCCTTCACCAAATGGATCTGAGCTGCCTGCTCATAAAATGTGATTTAAGGTGTGTTCAGAAGCAAAAGTTGGGGCAAAATTTCAAGAAGTGTTGTATTTTTGACCTTTTCAGCAAATATTTTCCTAGTAAAATATAGACTGGAAAAAAAAAAGTTGAACTGGAGCCATGACTGGATAAAAGCAGAGGACATTTCTACAAAATCATTAGGATGTTCAGTCAGAGAATTAAACAAGATGGACATCTGGTAAAAGAAAGAAAAAGCTATAAAATTTGTGTATACAAATGAGACGTTTAAAAGTATAGTTTAAGAAAGAAGAACATTTTGCGTTAAGTAAAAAGGAAGCCTGTAAAAAGATGGAATGGTGGAATATTGTGATAACTGTTATGAGCTATATAGGGAAAAATACAAGTAAAGAGTTGGATTACTAATAGTGTAACAAATGTAGTGAGCCTTACACTGCCTCTTTTAGCTTAAGAGAAGACAGTATTAGAGATAATAATGACAAAAGAAGAAGTGCCTGAGCAAGGCAAACTTTGAAAAATAGTATGCTGTCAGGCTCCACCTGCAACGTGTGCAAGAACACGAAAGGAATCTTACACACTTTTTTCTTTCAGTATTTCAATCATGCTGAATTAGACCAAAACAGAAAGATGGGACAAAAAACTTGCACAAAATGGGGAAACATGGCTATGTCAGAGAGGAACCTTAGCAAGTGTTTCTATTCCACACCTCTCAACTTCAAGTTACTTTGCTGTCACTTTATGTCACCTGCAACATCCATTCTAATCTATGTTTGTCTACTGCAAAGGAGGTGTGTTTCTGGTGCTACCATTTACTTGTTTCCGTTCATCAGTTCAAGCAGCAGTGCTGAGGAGCAGCTCGCACTGTGAAATGCATCTCATCTCTGGAACAGTAAGGATCAGATGAGTCGCTACATCTGTATATAAAAACATGTTTTTGGGAGGGCTATTACATTTTATAGATAGTTTTAATTCTGTCTTTCAATGGAGAGAGACACTATCTGAAGTGCCAGAGTGGGGGCAGATTGTCTTTTTGTGTCTTCCTCTAACTGAGGTCTCATACCTGACTGTTAGTGACTAACCTGGTGATAAACAGCTAAGACGCTCCCTCATTTTTAGCCCTTCATGTTATTTTCCCAGCTTAAGCTGGGAATGCTAAATGTCCTAGGAAGGAATATAGCCATGCTCATTTTTGCCTCTTCTCTCCCAGGAAACCCATATGTACATTATTTAATAGTCTTTTGCAGAAGACTTGTCTGATTAAGGGACATAAATGGAAATGAACAGGGAGGGAAGGCGATATCAGGTGGAAGGGGGCAGATTCAAATGGTACACTACTAGATGGTTATAACTGCTGAGAAAACGCTTCTACCTTAAACCTATCTCAGAGAAAATCACCTTTGCAGAATATTTCAGTGCTTTTCAAAGTCATATGCTGCTTGAAACTTTATGGGATCTTATCTGTGTGAAATTGGATGGGAAAAGATCTGTCTCCCTTCTGATTTGATAATGGCCCCTGAGCCTACCGTTGCTCTCTTTTGTGAAGTGAGTCAAATTCCTTTCAGGATGAAATAAAACAGGGGAATTTACACTGTATATAAATATTTTCATACTTGAGGTATCTTCCAAGTATTCTGAAGATTCTTTGGCTACATTAGCCGACCCTATACCCACAGCCATATTAAAGTAAATGTCAAATTAGAACCACATTAAATCAAATGGAAGGTAGAAAAGACTTTTTTGGAGGAATTTCTCTTTTTTTTTTTTTTTTTCTTCTTCCTTTAGCAAGCTACAGCAGTGAGAACACAGCTGTATTTCAGACATTTTCAGATTTTCTAACTCAGGGTTTCATGATGGCACTGTCTGCACAGCTACATGATTCTTACAGGCATCCTTTTAGGGCTCCGTCATCTGTCCCTGGAGGGAATTCCTGTCTTTATATAGGTGTTTACTGACTTTATATGTTGTGACCAGATTCTCTCCTTTATCTTTACCTTCTCTGATAGAAGAGCTCAGTAGATGCTATTAGGACCCTTCTTGCCATCATGAATTTGAACTCCACATTGGAGGGACTTCTAAAATGCAAATCATACCACTAAATTCTTATAGGCATACTTTGGACCTATAGATATATGGAAGGTTCTCTGGGAAGATACACAGTCGAGATTATCACTTTCAGTGTTACCATCACAATATGACCCAGGAGGATTACATCTCCCTTAATTAGAAACTTAATGCTTAACAGAGGGTGTAGCTCAGTTGGCAGCATCTGTGAAATGTCTAAGGAATCAGTTCTTTATTTTAACAGCTTTACATTTTTGTTTGTGATTTCATCATTACAATGAGTAGGAAGCAAAACACTAAAACATTTCACTAAATGCTACTTTTTGTCAAAAATCAACCTAGGGGAAAAAATCCTTATGATGAGATATTTGCTGTATTTAGATATATATTAAGGCCACAAAGTGAACTCTTCCTCTGAAGATGTTGATAAACTTTAACAGATTTACACTAAATGATACTTGGGTAATTTCTGGTAACTTAAAAATGAATGTCAACCTGGTAAATTGTTAGCCAGTGCAGTAAATTTGAATAAATGTTGCTACAGTGCCACCTTTTCCATGTACTTCTTGAAAATAAATGTTGCTGTCTCCTTTCTGAATGTGATAATGGACTGTGTGTTTCTCAAATTGAATTTAAAGATGAATTTTCACCCCACTTAAAGGCTCTGTATAGGGAAGTTATATGCATAAGATAAATTGAGCTAAGAGATGCAAAAAGTAATTTTATAAAAGCTGATTATTTTTGTATTTTTATGCCATGCAACAATGAAAGTTGTAATCAGCTGTGATAGCCAAATTTGAGTTTTAGTTTTTTGAACAGGATAGATTGTTTATAGTGGAAGCTTTTACTGTTTTGCTTGTAGAGTGAGTTGCTTCTAGGGAACAGTTTGGATGTCAAGTATTTTGTCACATAAATTTATTCTGCAAAGCTGGCAGCTATATTTGTGTATACATAGTCGGTGTAATACTGCTAAAATGTTTGTAATGGAGTGGTAGGTTTTTTTGGCACTAGGATCTAAGGATGGAAATGCCATTTGGTACATAAAAGCAGAAAGCTGTAAATTACTACAGTACTAACTAGACGAAATGCCCGTAGTTCCTTTCTTAAGAAACACATTACTAAACTCCATCTATTTTATTTATGATTTGCACTTAAATTATGCCAGTTATATTTGAGGAGCGAGGCAAGTATCGGTAGTTTTAACAACCTTCCATACATGAAGAGCAGGAAAACAAATATAATACTACAGACACTGCTTTTTTAATAACTTATTTTGTTGCTAAAGCTAGAAGTAGGCTAGGAAAGTCCATAGCAATATGGTAACTTTTTGTCTGCTCTAGAAAGCCAGGCTGTCTTGAAGAAGGAATGCCTGACAGTTTTGTCTGTCTTTTATGAGAATGAAAAAGTACAGTTCCATCTCTGAGGTTTTGGACGTGCTTTGTGCAAAGCAGACCATGTCTATCCCACCTGCTATTTTATTTTTATATAGGTTTGTTCCTTCCTCTGCTCACACATTAGTATAGTCATCACCAGTTATATGCCTTTTTAATTCCCTTTTGCCCTTGAACTTTTGTGTTTAAACATGCCTGAGAGACCAGTCAGAAGTTACACTTTTAGTGAGGTGATTTATTTTTTTTTTTTCTGACTGAGTAGCTGATACACAGGTACCACAAAACTGGAGACAGTACACTCATTTCACTTTTCCTAAACTGGTAAAATAAAATGAGTCACTAACTTTTCCAGCAGGCTTGCACAGCCTAGTTGTTTTAATTGAATAGGTTTGGAGCAGAGAGTTAAAAGAGCTGTTCATG
>NW_010113522.1:29196-60095 GCF_000699245.1 Pterocles gutturalis | reverse complement strand
TAACAGTTGTGGGGAAAAGATAGTAGTGGTTATCTTCTGCTTTCTTTAATGATAAATGTAAAATTGCATTCAGTGACACAATATTTGTCCATCACATTTGCAAATATCTTTTAATGTATGCAAAGGAGGCTCACAAAATTGTGAGGTTGCAGTTGATGTTACTAAATGTGTTCTGTTAAACTTTATTGAGGCTTCTGGCTTGCATTAGCAGTTGAGCTGTGCAGCAATGACTGAAGCTGGATGACCATGGATGTTGAGTTGTAGTGGTCTACTACTCATCATATTGAGGAAGTGCTATTGTTTCTGTTTGACATGACAACCATATGCTGTGAACTATAGCTGAAAGGCAAATACGTCCCCTGCTAAAGCTACCCGAGTTGTAAAGACAGTAATGTCCACTTTCAGGTGGAAAGCAACCTGGGGGTACTCTTTGATGGCTGTGTTACTTTCACAAATCAAACCCTTCTGCTCTTTGAGCTGTTGCATTTGTTTCCATCTCATCACCCATTTTGCTATAAGAATGTGGATCATTCAACTTTATACTTATTTAGAATAGAGATGGCTGAAACTGAACTGCAGAATTAGTAAACCATATCCAAAATTTGTATGTAAGTGCTATCAAACTCTAAGAAGTTTTCATCTCTGTTGGAGGAAGAGACTTATTCTCCTATTTCCTTTTATAAACTTGTAAAGTATTAAATGTAAGGTAAAACTAATTCCTTAAATTATGATTGTCAGTTTTGTTACAGATATGGTGATGTCCAAGGCAGTAAGGGGGATGCATATAGCTTTTGCTAAAAATTCTTGTGTTGCTGTTCCTTCTTTTGTACTGTAAGGTCAGGGTGATAGCGGGAAGAATCTGTTCTCGGAATCAATTATTATTCATTTCTGCAAATTCTTCATAGCAACGGTATGTTTGAAAAAATTATTATGAGAATATGATGTCGTTTACAACCACTAATTAAAACAGTCTTGAGGAGTTCAGAATCCTCCTTCACAAAGGCCTGGGATGCAGGAAGGAGTTGGGGTTCCTATCAGCAACAGTCACCATCTGAATCCTGGGGAGACCTCAGTGTCATCTTGTAATCTGTCCTCTGTGTTTCCCTCACTAAAATATTAAAACTAGTAATAGTTTCTCATTCTGTTTTATCAAAGGTAGTCTTTAATTAGGTGGATTAATTTTAGAACTCAAATGTCTTAAATCATAAATATGGGAGTAAGACCTAGTTTCTATTAAAAGATTAAACAGAGATGGTGAACAGTTGCAATTGGACTGGATTGTTTTATATATTACATATCTTGTCATTAAAGACAGTTGCCAAAGGAATATGTTTATAAATATTACTAATTCAAAAGGCCTTGCAAAGCAGATGGAGTCAATTGAGTGAAATTGTCAATAGAGTACTTCAAAGTATTTTTTGTGCAATTTTCTCTCACATTTTAAACTGTTAAGCTAGATGCATGTTATTTCCGGAGTTGCAGGGTTTTTTCTGGTGAACATAGTGGACAGAAATAGCTAATATAAATCTTTCTTTTCACCTAAGAATCAATTATGCAAAGATAACTTGACACACATTTTGGGGAGGAACTGCTCAAGCACCAGAAGTGCTTTTGCTTTTCTTCGCAGCTAAATCCCAAATATTCTAAGCATATGGAACAATTTAGGAGAAAATACATAATTATCAAACCGATCTGTCTTTGCCACCTTGAACATTATTTCTTGTGGCAGGGTAAGTGAAACCTCATGATTAGATTTTATTTCATTTGATCTTCTGCTGTATTGGCAGAAGATTACAAAAAAAATGACAGATGTCACCATTAAAATATGAGTTGATTTGTGCTTACTCTAATATGAATCTGAATATACTTGATAAAGGCATGGCACAAACTTCTAACTGAAATTTTAAAGCAAAGAAACCAAGTACATTTGTCTTGGTAAGATCCTGAACGATCTATGTAACTGTAAAAACAAGTTTAATAGGATGCAGGTGTTCACAAGCAAATGTATGCACATTATTACGTTCATTATAAATAAAGCTGCCATCAAATTTTGGCTCTAAGCGTGTTTCTGTTTTTCTTTTCTATGTGGAGGCCAAAATTAGTGAATGCTAATTCTCCATTACAATGTCCACTCTGTGGGCACATATCCTTTACTGATGTTGTAGCCTTATCTATAAATAAAACTTTTTACATTGTAAAAAATCATAGACTCACAGAATGTTTTGGGTTGGAAAGGACCTTAAAGATCATCGAAGTTCCAACCCCCCTGCCATGAGCAGGGACACCTCCCACTAGCCCAGGTTGCTCAAAGCCTCATCCAGCCTGGCCTTGAACACCTCCGGGGATGGGGCATCCATGACTTCCCTGGGCAACCTGTTCCAGTGTCTCCCCACCCTCACAACAGAAAATTTCTTCCTAATGTCTAGTCTAAGTCTACCCTTTTTCAGCTTAAAACTGTTATCCCTCATCCTGTCACTACACTCCTTGATAAAGAGTGCCTCCCCAATCTCTCCTGTAGCCCCCTTGAAACACTGGAAGGCTGCTGTAAGTTCCCCCCAGAGCCTTCTCTTCTCCAGGCTGAACAACCCCAACTCTCTCAGCCTGTCCTCACTCAGAAGGTGCTCCAGCTCTCTGACCATCTTTGTGGTCCTCCTCTGGACTCGCTCCAATCCATATCTTTCTGTACTGTCACAATTAATTCTGTATGCCCCTGTTAAATGGCTTCTGATTTATCTTAATTAACTTACTTGATCTAAAGTCCTTTCAAAACTCAGTTTTCTGGACTAGGTTATGCATTTCCAATGGAGCAGCCATCCCATGAAAGAGCTGAATGGCCCTTTCAGTGGGGACTGGATCAGGGATTGAGATCTTGTTCTCTGTGGTCAGCGCCCCAGCTGGGACTTGCTTTCTGATTTTAACTTCCAGGTTTGGGAACTTTTTTATTTTTCAACAGGAAGAGTAGGTATTACCTGTACTTTGGCTTTATAACTGACTTCTTCTGCAGTATAAGGAAGGGGTGGGAACCACCTGTAGCAGAGCAGGGTATGGAACTGGGTTTAGCATATCCTGGTGCTGTAAAAATGAGCTGCATAATTTTCTCCAGACATATAAACAAATTTCGTGGCTAGAAGAACCTGTATTTATGCTGTATGGAGAAGGGTCAAGGGAACACCTAACTTCTGGACTGTGCTTGGGGTCAGGGTGAAGTGGGTACCAAGCCATCCTTTCCCATCCAAAGGGAGGTATGTTTGCTGTACATGGTCTGGCTTAGAGTGATACTTAAAAAACTGCAATATGTATATTACTTAGGTTGTGAGGTTTCTAAATAGTATATTGGGTACAGAAATACAAATTTCATTTATCAAGTCCTTTAGATGGATCTGGTCCTCTGGAGTGGAGTTGTACCGTTCTCTGGCCTATAGCCGTGTCAATCTCTATTACAGTTGTCCATGTTTAAACAGTATTTTCTATTATGTGGCTGTTTCAGAAGTCTGGGAGCCAGACAATAACTGTGCTCAAACCACCTGCTAAAATGTTAAGAATGGTTTTCACTTCAGTAGTTATAGTTAATAAAAATACTTTTTGTTGGTATTTATAACTTGTAGTGGTTCTTGTTTTGGCTTTTCTGGTGGGACTTAAATATAGTGATGGGGGAGGACTGCTTATCAAGTTGGACTAGTTGTCTTTTGTGTTTTCCTTTTAAAGATTTTGGTGGAGTCTCCTGAAGCACTCTTGAAGATAGTACTGGATGGTCTGTTCCTGTACTGCGTGGTTACTCCATTTATCAAATTCAGTGTAAAACAACTGAGATTCTCTAGAAGATCTGAGAAGGAGAGATGTCATTCAGTTTGCCTGGAGAGTGTATATTATAGCAGATGACTCTGAGTTTGTCATGTTTACTATGGCGAAGCGAAGGCTAGGGGTTATGATTGCTGTCTATGAATATACCAGGTAGGGTAACACTGAGAAGGGAGAAGAGCTGTTGAAGTTAATGGGCAGTGTTGTCACAGGAAAACATAGGAATGGACATGAGAAGGTCTGCACTGGAGATTTGAAGGTTTCTAGTGGAAAAATAAGCCTTATTAGAGTTTCAGAAAAAAAGAGGAGGGATTAAGTGTTCTTAAGATTCAACTTGATATTTACTGTGGCGATGTGGTTACTAGAAGGTCCCTCTCAGTCTTAAATTCTTAGAGCAGTTACTGGCTGAAAGTGATGCTTTTTCTCCTTTAAGACACTGCACCTTCCAGCTTAGCTTTCTAATGGCATTTCAGCTGCAGGGAAAGTTGCATATGCTTCAAAAAGCATTTCAAGAGGAAGTGGTAGTTGCTTACATACAGACTTTCAAATGTCAAAGTTTCTTTAGAAATTAGAATATATGGAATTCCCAAACAAGAAAGGGATGTGAGTGAAACGAGTCAGTGAAATTGGCCATTATTTCTGTGCATCTAGCAGAGTCTCATATTTTCTGTAAAACTCTGGAACAAAGTTATGTGGAAATGGATGCAAATCCCTTTTACATTGTGGCGTAGAATTCTCAGCTCTGGAGATTCAAAATACTGCAGCAACATGTCATGGGTGCCTTATCAGCTCCATGGCCAGGCAGTGTCACAAGCTGAGAGGCTCCTTGTGTTATAAGATTCTCACAATATGTTGTATTTCTAAATAGTTTGAAAACAAACAAAAACCCCACAACACAAACCAAACAAACCAAAACCCTTGAAATCCCCAGCACCTCCCCTCCCCAACAAAACAACCTCAGCAAGTCCATACAAGTCATGTAGTTCTTATAAAGAGTGAAACTACAACAAGAAACTGGAATCTTGTATTAGAAGCCTGAGATACTATCACTCATCTTTTGTTTTTTTGTGGTTGCCCTCCCGGGCACTCTTCTCAAGGCAGGAGCTTGCTTTGTTTATGTCTATCAGTGGGTCAATTAAGTGGTGATGCTTAATAAATACTGTTTGAGTATCTATCTTGATTTCTGAGGCAGTTTATTAACAGCAATTTCTATCTTGATTCATGAGGCAATTTGTAATAATTTGATGTTGTGACAAAGATAAGTTTAAATTTGTAATGGAAGCATTGAAAATACTGAGAGAATTTTATGTAGTTTTTGTTTACTGAAAAGTTTATGCTATGAAAGGGATGTGTCATTTCTGTGTTTAAGATTATGGGGAATAGATCCTTGACTGGACTGATTGTTTCAAACATAAGTAAAACTCTAGATTGAATTTTGATTCTTAAAGCATAAAATATGTTAAGATATCTTTAAATCAAAAAAAGGTTCTGTCTATGAGAACAGGTAGATGTGCCTGGTAACCCACTAATCAAATCAGTCTTTTACTTCATCTTTACTCTGGCTGTCTCTGCACTTCCTGCTCAACTGACCAGTTACTTTTCTGAAAGACTAGTAAATAGCTGTCCAGCAGCAAGCGTATGTTAGTGCTCAGTGTTACATATCAACGATGAATTTTAATATAAAGCCCTTTAATATTAGATTTTATGGAATAAGCTTTGCAAAACTTACACCCATGGTTTGTCTGTGTTTTTTCTTTCATCAGAACACTACCATCTGAAAATAGAGGTGTTCACAGGTTCACTCATGGACGGACAGGGCTTCTGTGAAAGGCATCCTTATGGGGAAGAGCAGATGACGGGAGGCAGAGGTTCCCATTTCCCTCTAGTCCTCTTCTTTCAGAGTTCAGCCTGTTTGCTCCTGTTCACTTTCTTTGCAGCCTCCCTCACCTCTTTCTCCTTCCCTCCTTCATAGAACTGTAATGAATCAAGTTGTTTTCTGTTCTGTCATGGTCTAACCCCTAACCACCTAAGCTATGTAATGCATGTTGCTGCTAATTCTGCTTTCTGATGCTTGATCAAACATACAGGCTTCTGTCCTGTGCAGCCTCCTAACCAGTCTTCAGTAACAGCATCTGGGATGAAATCCAGTCTTAGCTTGTTTTTTTCTACTCCTTTTTCTATAGTCAGTGTAGAAAGCCATTGAAATTTTTACCTTGTCTGTTATATTTAGACTACAACCGGTCTTAGGTCTTTGATTTGTAACTTTACTGATACAGTGTAACAAACCGAAGCTGGCACTGAAGTCTCTCCCAATTAGAGCATCTGACCTTTTAAACCTTTACTGGATTTATCCTTGCGGTGCTGCTGGATTTAGAGGTGGCTATTCTGGTTTCATAGCTAAGGAAATTAAGTATATGCTGCCTGTATGATTTCTACCGCATTGCCCAGGAAAATGTTGTCAGAACCGCAGAACCATCCATCCTCTCAACTTTTATACGTATTTTTGATTACTTCCTCCTTGTCTTCGGCCCCTCTGTCTTTCTCTTTCTCTCTCCCCACCCTCGCACTCTGCCCTGTGTATATGCTGTAGTGTAGCTTGTAATCCTGTATTTATTTTAAAAGTATAAGAGTGTCTGTTACCATGTGAAAAATATACCTAAGCCACAGATGCTGTACTATTTATTGCCTTTCTCATTTTTGGATACATAGTTCTGCTGTCCTAAAACGCTGCTGTGACTGAAGCCATGGGGAAAGGCAGATGTCAGTTTTGGAGACTCCTGCAGTTAAGTTGTCATTCTTTTAGGATATTTAACTATGAAAGTTGTGATATTTCTCTAACATAACAGTGGAAACACAGTGTCTTGTCCAAATTCTGTCTCAGGAAGTTGCTATAGCTTTAGCCCATCACAAGTAAACTCATTAGGTAAGATCTAATTCCTGTCCTGGTTACCTGCTGTTACCTATTCAGCTTTCTGTAGGGAAGAGAGGTTAAGGTTCATTTCTTCTAAGAGGCTTTCTGCTGGTATAAAAAGACTACCAGGCAGAGCTGGAGCTTTTTAGTAGAGGCCTTCCCATATTTCAGGTGCCAGAAAGAAGGGGTTTATGGTTTTGTTCTTCCTCCTGTTTAGTATTTACCCATGTAGTTTCACACTTAGCAGAACAATGGGTTGTCAGTGCAACAAACTATTAAAAGTTATCTCTTAGTTTTATTATAAATGAGTTTTATGATTGAAATTGCAGTTCAGTAAACACATAACTTTACATGCAGTAAAATGGCAAGTAAATTACTAACTTGTTCATTCACCCTTACATAACATTAAGACACTTTTAAAAGCATCTTATGGAATCTGTATTAATTTTTTTACATATATACCATTTAATAAAATTATTTAAATTACAAAAACGACAAACTTAAATGAAAATCATCTTATGTAAAAGATATATATTCAAATACATACTGTGTTAAAGTATAACATATTGAAACCAGACTGAAAAAAGGGTAATGAAAATATTATGTTACAGTATTCCAGGATAAAATGGTTTATCAACAAATGTGTATGGAAGGGTTTTGAAACCTTTGGAAAGGTTTTTCTGGTTTTGTTTGTTAGTGATGCTGGTAACTTTTACCAAGCAGCAACATTAGACTTTTTTTAAAGATATTTTTTTCAGTAGAACAGTAAACTCACTTACTGTCTCATAAATAATTTTGTGATCCAGAAATCTAATTTCTGGGAAATTTGCGGCTCCCTTTGAGTGTTGGCCAGTGAAATTTGTTTGAAGTTTAGATAGGAAAAAAGGTGATACTCTTGCCAAGTCTTTTGATTTATAACTCTGAGCATTGGAAACGTATCCTTGCCTTAGACCTGGAAACCAAGTAGCACTTGTCTGAGCTCACAGACATGTCTATTTTGAAAGGGCAAGCAACAGACTTCCTTATGCCAAAAATAGCTTTTGTGCTAAATTATTTAAGTACGGCATTAGATCACAGATAAATGGAAAAATAATATTTTGCACTTTGGACCTTTTTTGTACAGTGGGGGAAACCCAAGGTTATTTTAAAATTAGATGGGTTTTGGTAGGTGAATCTGAAATATCACACATTCAAAACCCATGGTACTTGGCACTGAGAAAAATGTTGTGTATTGTTTTTATTCCTCACGTATATTGGTTATATTTTGATTACAGTGAAGAGACTATTATAGACTCCTGCAGGAGTTCAAGTAATGTGTACCACTTCTGCGCTTTTCTGTTGTTGAGTGTAAAATATATATGAAGACATTTCTGAAGTGTAAGTACAGCGGGTCCTTGGGAAGTTCTGGAGCTGTACCTTGAGTAATTTTAGTCCAATGCTGACAAAATATTTACTGGTTTGTTTTCGGTTTGTAAGTCTGTTTTCATCCATGGTCTGTGAAATGTTCAAGGATGGTTCTTAATAGAATCGTAGCATTGGGAGTTCTCCATTATACCATGTTCTCTTTAGCCTGGCAAAACAAATATGGCTTTATTTTAGTTGTTGCTTTGGTAGCAGCACCTGGTTCCAGATAGTTTTGATTAAAACCTTTTGTATTCAGGCATTATTAACCCTCAGAATAATCCACTTTTAGAGATGAAAATTTTCTTTTTCTGTTTCCTCTAGCCTAAGCATTTTGGGGCAAACCCTAGATTTCTTCCTGCCTTAAATAAAATTTTATTTTGCCTCAAGCATCCTCACAGCTGGGTAGTCTTGTGCTTTCTCTGCTGTGTCTGATTGTATAGCTGATGAGTTTGCATTTTACTTGGTTTAAACTAGAAGGTACTGTATGACTGGAAATTGAGGGGTGCACGTGTGCAGAACTCGCATCATGTTCAGTGCAGGTCTGTGGAACCGAGGGGCTCTGGTTTGAGTCACTGGTGCAAAATCTGCATTGCAAACAAGACACCTGGAAATTCTTGTTTTCTACACATTTCTACAAATTTGTACACATCCTTAGGCAATCTTTATCTATACAGCAGTTAAGTTACTGACTTTCAAAAGCCCAGGAAATTCACAGACTCTGACCACTTACTTTTTACCCTTGTTCTCTTCTCTTAATTAGTGGAAGTATATTTTTTTCAGTTTTTTTCCATATCTTGTTAAAACTTGCTCTGGTAAAAGTTATAACCCCCCCTCAGTCTCTTTTCTCTTCCTTCACCAGCCATAAACTACTAATATTTCTTTGAAGGTATTCATGGTGGTGTGGTTTAGCCTCCTGTGATAACTACTTTGTGGTGTTTTCTCCATCTTCAACTGTGGATAATTTCTTTGAGGCCAAATGAAGAAATACCTGTCTCCCAAGTCTCATAGGTTCTTTCAGTTGCTTTTCCTAAACCTGAAGACATGTTTATATGTCTCAACATTAGCTGAAAATATGCTCATGAATCAAAGCACCATGTTCTCTGAGGTTGAATGTGGTTTGATACTAATTTTTTAACCTTTGTTTGGCTTTTGTTATGGAAATAACCAACATATAGGCAGCACCTGCATGTTTTATTGGTGTTTTTCTGCTTTAAGAGTAAAATATACAGTTTGAAAGCAATTCCAATATTGTCATATTTGGCACATGCAGTCATTCACATGCTTAAGAGTAACCTGGTTTCAGCTGGGACAGAGTTAACTTTCTTCGTAGTAGCTACTGTGAGGCTGGGTTTTGGATTTGTGCTGAGAAGGCTGGTAACATGCTGATGTTTATAGTTGTTCTCAGGACAGTCAAGGACTTTTCAGCCTCTCTGCTGTGCCAGTGTCTGCAGGTGCAGGAGAAACTGGGA
This sequence comes from Pterocles gutturalis, assembly GCF_000699245.1. Taxonomy (NCBI): domain Eukaryota; kingdom Metazoa; phylum Chordata; class Aves; order Pterocliformes; family Pteroclidae; genus Pterocles; species Pterocles gutturalis. Next base: position 50,513 of record NW_010113522.1, on the reverse strand, counting down.
GGGAGCACAGCCCCAGTTACTGGCTTAGGATTCAACCTTGGGTTTAGGATTGACACCCAAATGGGCCGATGGTATATTCCATATCATGCACGTTATGCCCAGTATATAGGTAAGGATCTATCCAGAAGTACTCCCTCCCTCTGGGTTGTCTCCATCTCTCTTGGGGTCGTCTTGGTTTCTCAGATGCTCGGGCTCTTCTCTCTTTTCCAGGGTTGCAGTTTTGGACTTTCCCTGCTCCGGGATTGTTAACTGGGAACAGGCTGAGCCTTGGTCATCAGGTGATGAATGGTTGCACTGTGTATCCCTCAGTTGTACACTTGTGTATATTACTGTTATTATTGTCCTTATTATTTTCAAATTGATTGTAGTTTAGTTATTAAGTTGTTCTTAACCCACAGGTCTCTTTTCGCTTTACCCTTTTAAATCTCTCCCCCATCCCTGGAAGGGGGGAGGGTGAGTGAGTGGCTGTATGGTGTTTGCTGCTAGCCAAGCAGGTTCAAACCACAACTAAGAGGAAAAACTTATCCTTTGTTATTAGTCATTCCCAAATGTACAATTTCACCATCATTTTGCTTAAGCTTACAAAATGTGGTTCTTCAGCTTCCATGACTACTTCTGTAAATTTTTTTCCTGCGTGTATTGCTCCAGACTGTGTTGGAATAGTGATGCAATTTTTACATTGTTTTTTTACTACTAATTGAAAATACATTTAGCTATACATTCATCCATCCACAGTTTACTGTATTTTATAAGTGGTATTGTAAATTGTAATATAGCTTACAAGGAAGACTGCCATTAAATTGTTTCCTATTTAGACATGTGAGAAATAAAAATGCTGACGCGTATCACAGCTTTCAGATTTAATCATTAATAGGTGGCAGAATAATTTGAGGCCAAGATACTGGAATTAGAAAATGAAAATGTGGAGCTCTTCAATATTAAAAACTTGTCAATATTAAAACCAAAGTTGTGTCAAAAATCTGATAGTGCAGAAACTGTGAGTGCACAGGAGCAAGAGCCAACTGACCAAATAAATTAAAAAAATTTCCTAAATTAGTGGAATAATTATAAATTTAAATGACTTATCAGAATTTATGTGAAAAAAGATAAATTATACACCCTACGTTGCCTTTTTTTGTTTGTTTGTTTTTGGTTTAGTACTTGGGTGTAAATACTCTCTGAGCTGTTAATAGGATATAAACAAACAAGATAAAGATATCTCAAAAAATATTCAGAATTCATAAATGAAGGATAGGAAATACAAAACTTATGTACGCAAAATATGGTGAAAACTCTTTTTTTCCCCCATATGTAATGTTTCACTTGTTCATGCAGCCCACACAGAAGTCTCTCTTATCTCTTTGTGTAATATAACTAAAATGTTAGAGATATAGGTATGATAATTTTGAATTGTATTTATTTTCTCTTGTGGCTGTAAGTACAGAGCAATCCTTACCAAGTTAGTTAGTTTATACTATCTAGTTGAAGTGTAGCTGTGTACAAAATATGCAATCAATGCATATTTTAACCTTCAAAAAAAAAAAGATTTTTTTTTCTTGTTACTTAATAACTTTCATAAACATTTTCCCCTTTACAGTCTCAGAGATAGTGGGTGAAAATTTTTTCATATAATCTTAAGTAATTGACATAGTTGCATATAGATGCCTCTTAAAAATATAGGTTCCTCTTAAAACGTATCTTTTGCCAGCATACACAGTTTAGCGTATGTTAATGATTTGGGCGAGAGTTTAATATTAAACTGTTTTCTCAGTAGTGCCCTACTTGTTTTAGCTGGTGAACTTCATGTTGGAGGTTAGCATTTGTTGCTGAAGCGAGTAAGACCACTGCCTCATGAGAACAGTTGTTTTTTAAAGTAATCTAGAACAGACTAGTTGAATTTCTAATTCTACTGAAAAGGTTATGAAACAGTCTAAATTGACTCTGACTGCAAACATTGACCTGTTTGGCCGAATTGTGGGAACTGTGCCAAAATTTGATATAAAGCAGTTCTGGGAAGCTCTTTAAGATTAAATTCCAGGACTGCATGACTGATGTGCTAACGATATACTTGTGATGTTAGGCAAGTGTTACTTCCCTACAGTTTTAGGCTTGAACAGAACATTCCCCTAAAAGTAAAAATTATCTCCAGCCTGATTTAAGTAATTTGTTGCATCTCAATATGATTTTAAAAGGCCCAGTTAAAATTTGTCATCCTGATACTCCTTTATCTACACCTCCCTGTGGTGAGCTACCCTGGCTCCTCAAAATTTTTTTGCTATGCTTTTTCTTTGGGGAAGAAAAGGTGGGAAAGATAAGAGGTTCTAACTGCAGAGTATGGTTTGGGTGAGTTGACTATTGCCAGTGGCCTGATATACACTGCTAACGATGCTCATCTCTTGTTCTATGGCCAGGCAACCAAATATTTCATAAGTAGTAGTCACATGCAGATTAAAGGCATTTTTTATTAGAATTCATTTTTTACTGATGTTCCTTTTGAATATTTGTCCGATTATTGTAGGTGTGTCCGTTCTTTCATGGAAAGGGGAACTGGAATACTATTTTCTTAAAGTAATAGTAAAGTAGACTGGTATCTGTGTTAAATCAGGCTTCTATATGAATGCCTGTCAGAATGTTGTCTAGATAGTTGCTGACATACACCTTATGCTGAATTCTCTGCATCTTCAGTTACTTTATTGACTTCGCAACAGTTAATAGAGGTAGTGCCCTCTTGAGTATGTCACTTGCACTTGCTCTGTGACAAATTAGAGGTTCTCTGGTGGTGTAACCTGGTAAACAGAGTAAGGAATCACCGTTTACAGGATTTCTGCTGAAGGTGCTCTGGTAACTACAGGTGGCTGCACAGTCGTTGATTTTTGCAAACTGAACTGGATTAAATAGTAGAGCTGAGACTTCAAAGCAGCCGTCTCTCAAGTGAGGAAATGATGGCAAAGGCTCTTGCTGAGAACAGAAGTGACAGCCCGGAAGGAAGAGGACACCAGTTGTTGTGGGTTGCAGCTGGGGGAGCATATCTATCAAACAGAAACCCTAGAGATCAAGTGTTTGAAAGTGAGAGGCCTTTTTCACCCTGATCTAGGGCCTCTCTTGGAGGAAAGCATGGAAATGAAATCAAATAGTGGATAGACTCTTAAAAAAAAAAAAAATCCTCAAATTCTTTGCTGTGCTTCTGTTGTTAAGAGTTAAGATTATTGCATTACAGAAAATATGTTAATTTGTTGATTGCTGCGCACAGTTTGTGAGAGAAGGACTTGGAGGTTTTGTTTCCAACTGGATCCACTGAGTAATCAACAGTTGATGCTAAGTGTGCCCTAGTTCAGGGGCCTGGTTTGAAGAGAGGAAGAATCTGAGAATTTTCTCCCACAAAAGGTGAAAGATGTAGGTCTATTATAGAGGGAAATGCATTTTTAAAGGCCAGTTAGGACCTAGGTGTGTTGTTATTCCTGCAGTTCCAGCATCCGCAAAGCCTACTGATTTCCTGCATTGTAACAAAGAGAATAATTTTGAAGTATCTCGACAGATAGCTCATGAAATTTGTCTGTCATACTATCAGTTGATTCAGCACACTGCTTGTAACTTGGTGCAGTTTAGGATATATCCCAAAGCACTTTCTCATGCTGAATGTTACTCCCTGGAAATAAGGGAACACTGCTTAATACCTGCTCTCCTTAGGTACTGAAAATTATTTTTCAATTAATACTTACATAGGTTTAAAATGAAAGATGGCTTTTGGCAGTAGTTAGAACTCAGTTGTATGTCAGTTTTATTTTTTTCCAGATATATTGTTAATCTAGTAAAGTACATTACATCTCTGTACAAACCTCTCATCACCTGAGTGTAACAGTTAAAACCAGAGATAAGGAGCTGGTAAACACCAATGTTATCATTTTATTTAATTTGTCTTTGTAGATACAATGTAAAACTGTCTGTCTTTTACATTTGCTGGTTTGGGTGCTAAAGCATTTCACAGCTGAAACAGGTGTATCAGAAATCATAATGTTCTGTGTCTAGAAAACCTATTAACAGTCACTATCTAGTTATGTTGTCTTTAGGATTTAGGTTTTACTTCAAATCAGGAAAGTCTGGACAATTGAAATTATGCTTTTTGCTGGACATAGGATTAAGTGACAATCATTAACCTACTTAGAAAGCATGTGCTTGCAATCTAACCCTCTTGCTAAAATTGTGTAGGAGAAAAAAATATTTTTTACAGGTATAAACAACGGCGCTTTTTTTTTTTTTTGCTTTAACTTTCACGTCTTTTAGAGCGCGTATAGAGGTGGGTTTTTTTCTATTTACTCTGTGGGAGTGTTCATGTTTTGATTTCCTGTGTCTGAAAATTAAGAGGGGATAGGGTCATGTGTTGTACTTAATCCAGAGATTCAGAGATTATGAAGCAATGAACTACTGGAATTATTTCATCTGACTACACGAGTAATATAGACTATGAGAAGTATCAGAATACAACATGGCTGATTTTTAAACTAGGTGATGTTGACTGTAATATTACCTTTGGATGTGTTACCTTTTTTAGCTCTAGTTCTTCTTATCATCATATGTTACTATATCTCTAGCTGGTATTTCTGAAGTCACAGCATTGTGTGCTGGGACTAAGTCTTTTCAGAATTACTGCTTGGCAAGATGGCCCTCCTATGCTGTAAGGCCAACATTTGCTGGGATCTGGCAGCCTTCAGTTTGGCTGTATTGAACCACACATTGCAAGTTTCCATCCAGGGTGCTCAGTGTCAGTGACCTGTGTTGTCTCTGTTTGTTACTCTCGTTGTATTTGTGTCAACCTAAAATCCTACTAGCAATTTCTTTTTAATGTTTGCTTGAAGAGTATCGATAAAGAAGCTCAGTCACACAGGGCTGGTAATCACCATACTTTAATTATATTAGCATTGTAAGCTTCACAAGCTACATTTATAATTTCTTTAATAAAAGTTTATACTTAGTTTGAATACTGATTTTTATTTTTAATACTGCCTTCTTCTAATTATTTATTATTTAAAGTTCTGTATCATCCATTCCATTGTCTTGTTTCTCCAGTAGGAAATTCAACAGACTGTTTTTAAAATCTTGACTAAAATTTATCAAGCCTTGTTGATCTAAAATACCTGTATTCAGTCACTTATGTTTAGCTCTGTTGGACTAAAATGACTTTCATTGTGAAATGTGAATATCTAACTTATTATTCTCAGAAGTACTAAATAGAAACATATGCTCATATTTCCTGTTTTCTACATTATTATTTAAATTTTTATCACTTCCACCTAACCATAAACCAATTTTCTTGTCATTATGTGCTTCTAGCTGATTTGATTTTATATTTTTGTGAAATTGTCTGTTTCTAGTACCAGCTAAACAAAATTCAGTTTTTATTTAAGAAATTGAATTGAATTTTTATGAAATCAGCGGAAGACCACACCTACTTAAGCAACATCTACACTTCTGTTTTGATGCCCCTTTATTAATTGAGAAGAGGGATGCTAAAAATTTTCCTTTCTGTGGATGGAACAGTTAATCTTTTTCTAACTCAGTCTTTAAAAGTGTGTGGGTGTTTTAGAGCTGTCACTTAGTGATGCATCTCTGAAGTCTCAGAACGTGAAGTCCCCTGTAGTACAATCTATTCACTCTACCTATGGGTGTTGAGGTAGAAACTCCTGTGACTGGGTGGCTTGTAGCAGGCACCAGCAGGCCTGTGATTTATCTGTCAGAACAAGATAAATTTGGGTTTTTTTGTTTTGGTTTGGGTTTGTTTGGCTAGTTGGTTTTTGTTTTGTGTTTGGTTTTTTTCCTCAGGAGTTGTACAGACACAATGATGTATACAGCTGTGATTTCCACTGTATCTTCTGGAGATTTTTTACCCCAGGTCCTCAGCAAGTTACCATCTCTATGTAATGGTATATGGCATTTTCCAGAATGATTAGATATCTTTAGTTGCAACTTCCAAAGTTGAATGTGGGCTTTCTCAATAATCATACAAGATATATTAAAAATATAAGGTTTCTTCTATTGCCAGTGGACTTTGGGTATTTTTCATGAATGTTCTAGATATCCTTTTAAAATAATACCTAGGGAAAAAAATACTGCTACATCTTCCACTCAAATTTAAAATTAATTTGCAATTGCAACTGTGTGGCCTATTATAGATCTTTTTGACTAACTGGTAGGAAGAAAAACATTAAGGTTTTAATTTCAAAGCAAACCGTCAGATAAATTCCTGACTGATTGATCAGTTAATGTCTTTTTAGAGCATGTTTTTCTGTGCGGTGCCTTTGAGGGATGTTTTAATGAAAACTTGCTGTCTTGAAAGTTGTTAGCTGCAGTGATAGCTTAAACAAACCTGAAAGGCGTAATTTATCTTTCAATTAATATACTTAGTGTAGAATATAATTTAACCTAGTTGAAAAGTGAGTGAACAGGAGTTCTTTAGGATTCTTGACCAAAGTTCTGAGCAGCTGAAAAATGAAGGTTTTCAGCAGGCTGAAAAATCGTTAGGAGTTTAGGGAGAATATCTCATTGTTTGGAGATAAACTGTTGGTATATTACAGAAGTGCAGTTGCTTTTTATAAATTTCCCTTGCTTTGCAGCTTAGAAATTTTGGGGTTGGGAGAGAGCGGTTTAGCTTTATGGTAAAGGTTTAAGGTATAATTACTCAAGTAATTTTAAGCTGTTTAGGCACTTCAGACCCACTCAGACTAATTTCAGATTTGGAGACTTTTCTTTTTAAAACTATGTGGAAAGTAGGTAAATTCTGGGTTATGGACATGTGTTGGGTCTGGCTGAGATGTTAATTGCTAGCACCTTTCTAGCTACCAATACAAAGCATAGCACTATGAGGGCAGCTATGGAGAAAATTAACTTTATCTCAGCCCAACCCAGTGTGGGACTATCTTTGAGTATCTAGTATTACTTGACAGCATCCCGTTTATTAGAAGACATGGTGCAGAGATGGGAGGTGGTATGGCTTTCAGGTACTTTGTAGCAATGTGATCTGATTCTTCATTCCTTATTCACTGAGTATTTTTTTTTTATTATTATTTCAGTTGGATATATTTGTGACCTGAATAATGGTGATTCATGTTATAGTATTTTAAGTGAAACTGGAAAGTTTGTTTAATTGTTTAAATGGTTAAAATTGAACTATGGCAGAAAAAAAAAAGCCTTTTTGTTTGAAATAGCTTTCTTTACTTTGTTTTCTTTAATGTGTAATATGCATATAGAGTTCTTGTGTCTTTCCCTCCTTTCTTTGAAGGGAGCTTTAGGTCTAGGGCAGGCTTATGCCTGTGGTACCATACTCTGATGTCTGAAGTAAGACAGGATAAGAATACGTGTAAGTGTTGTCATACCTTAAAGCAGGTTATAGGAGGTGGTTGTATGAAAACAAAAATGTGCTTTATTAACAAGAGTGACAAACCAGAAGTGAGCCTTATAGTAAAGAGGAGAAGAAAAAGGAATAAAATAATGAGATATTAATTGATTTCAGCAATACTGATTCTGTTATGAAAAATATTATAGCTAAGAAAGGAGATGGATGACAATTTGGGAGTTATCTCTAAAGGTAAGGAAAAAGTCTGACATTGAAACAGAAATCTTTAATTAGATTGACTATATAAGAATTTTTAAAATGTAATTTTTTCTTACACAAAATAGCACATAATCACATAAATTTCTGGTGAACCTTTCAAAGATCATTCAACTTTTTTCTTCTTTCTTCTAGTTGCATTAAAATCTTCTAACTCTACAAGACTAGAAAGAAATGGAATTCAGGAAAATTGTAGAACAGCAAAACATGGAGAAGGGGTGCAGATCCTGGAAGGAGAACTCCTACTGCAGGTATGTTTTGCAGACTTACATTAAAAACAAAATGAAATGGATCATATTGTATTTAACATACCAGTTATTCACTGATGAGTTTGAAAAAGGATGTTTTGTTATTGACAGATTCTTTCCTCATTTTTTTTAAGGTTAATATACAGCTCTTGCTCTTTTCTCTGGTGGTAGTAGTGACTTTGAACAGTGGGTCTTGAAGACTACAGGGTCCTCTTTGAGTCATTTCTTAGAGTTGTTTTTTTTCCATCTCCTTGCATCTATTGTTAATAAAGGTATTAATATAAAGAAACAATATTCATAAAGGTCAGCTAGGTTAGTCATCTACTGTAAATTTGGTGACTAATTGTCTATAAAAATACTTTCTCTTTAAAAGACCTTGGGCTTGCTAGAAAATCTGCTTTCCTGGTGGTTTGAAAGAACCCAGAGTTTGAAGTAGGTTCAGGACAAATTTTAAAATGCTTTCTGCAACTTTTAGCAATGGGAACTATTGGGAAGTATTAATGAAAAATAAGGGGTTTAAAATTATATAGTCTGTTCTATAGTTTATTTGAATGTCCTAGAGTGTCAAAGCGTATGAAGTATAACAATATAATATTAGGTCCAGATTAAACTCAAGTTATTAATATAAGTATTCCAATGTTCTAATTAGTTTCACAAAATAGATTTTACTGTGACCTGCAGCTCCATTTGAAATTTGTTGATAATCTATCAGGTTTCACACTGATGTACCAGAAATGGCAAATCATTAGGTCAGTCAGAGCCAATGGTTTACTTAGAACAAAAATAATTTAACTGTTCAAAGGCTAGAAATGAAAACAGGTTCTAAGAATCCCACAAAACAATTACTGTAAACTAATGCTAGTGTCAAATTGTTTCCTGACTGACTGAAAAACTAGGACACGTATGTAACTTTCTAACGTTAATGAAGTATGACAAAGAACTGTTATGGAGTTACTGCAGGTGAACAGCTTTCTTTCAAATTGAAATTATCTAAAATGGTACAGTATATGGTTATATTGGAGGCATCTATTTGATGTGAAAATTAGTTATTTTTTATGACTTCTGACTTAAAATTAAGCTGTATCTCCATTATAATTTTTTAAATTATTTCAACGTCTTATTTTAAATACATAATCTAGTGCAGTGTAAGCAAGTTTATGACACAAAGTGCAAGTCAAATATGACCGCTAAAAAAATTTTCAAACATCTTAATTCTCACCAGTAATAAATAATTGCCTTTGCATTAGGAATGTGTTTGTGTAGAAGCACAAATATTATCTCCAATGCTTCAGAATAATAAAAGCATTGAGAAATTTCACTATGCCTTTAGATAATTATTTTATGATTGCATTTTGCCAAAACCTCCATCGGAACTGGTCTCACATTTATTGGTATGTCCTGGATGCCTGCTTGTTTTAAGGAACTCCCAGTAATTTGTTTCATTAGGTTTTTGGGCAAACAACTTGCATTTTACAGAATTTTTGGCCTACAGAAGGCATACGATTTCTGCAGTAACAATCCTATTTCCAGATGAACTGTGTGTCAGAGACACTATAAAATGTGATTAAATTCCAGGTACAGAAGCTACACATAACTTTGTATGAAACAGAGCAGAATAACCAGTTTTAACGTGTGGTCCAGAATTAGATACTGTGCATCTTGCAGACTTTTTATGTCAAGCACTTGAGGTGAAATGCACTGCAGAACAGGTCAGCAGAGGACACAACCATCTGCTATTGCGGCATTCTGCTCCCTTGGAATTACTGTGAACTTCATCAAAAACAAGGATTCTATGTAGCTAGTCAAGATTTTTTTTGAATTAGCTATGCTATTTAATTTTATTATTTTTTTCTTTAGCTCCTACTCCTTTCAGGTAAATTTCACTAAACCCATATAAGGAGTTTTTATAGAGCTCACAACTGTTTGTGAGAATAGATTGAGAAATGCCTGCATTAAATAGGAGTGGTTCACAGCATTTAAAGACTAGTCATTTAATCAGATATTTAACTTGACTTAATTAGACTGTATTAGTAAAAGAACAAGAAATAGGAAAACCATATCTCTGCAAAATATGGAAGAGCAACTATGCTGGTTACCATAGTGTGGGGCTATGGGAGTTAGTGTTTGTGGAAGAATGATGCTGGTTTATAATAAAAATACATTATTATGTTGCTATAGTAAGATATAGGATATCCTTCACTTTACATTTTCTGTGTTACAATAATTTTGCATAATAAAGATTTTTTAAAAATGTGTTTTGAGTATGCTGGCCAAATTTGACTTTGAATACATCTGAGGAAATTAAGTGGCACTTAATCCAGTCCCTTGAGACAGCCTTTTGTTAAATCTGGACTGAAATCCATAGAAGTAAATCAGCACCTTTCAGATGAGCTGCCAAGTCACAAATGTACTGTTTGCTATCACAACAATTGCTATGAACCGCATTGATTGGGAGTTCAGATAAATGCCCGTTGCGTGACTTTGAGCAAGGAGCCGCTTAGTCTGCTGCTTCGTGAAGGGGGAAATCTCTTCAAAACCATTGTTTACTTGCAACAGTCTGCTTGTGCAGAGGTTTTCTGTTTTAAGTAAGCTATAAAATGTTTTTTTGGACTATATGGGGGATCTTGGTTGCTGTATTTCCTGTCCACTTAGGCCTGTCTGCGCTATGAATAAAACAGATTTTGGGAATGGGTTTGTGACATGGCTCCTGTTCATGCTGCAGACAGCTGGGTGGACAGAAAGCTTAAGCCATGCAAGCATTGTGAACTATGGTTAAAATCAGATAAACCTATAGCTGTTCATGCTTATAATCAAGACTAATTAAAGTCATCAATAGGCTTTGGCTTCTCCCCTGAATTTTCCAAAAGATTTTTTTTTTTTTTCTTTAGATGATGTTTTCTTCATTGTGCCACTTAGGCTGTAGAGAGATCCAGTTTTTTTTTTTTTTTCGTTAGATGATGTTTTCTTCATTGTGCCAGTTAGTCTGTAGAGAGATCCAATGGAGAATCCTTCTGTTTATGCTGTTAGATAATTATATGGTTTTGCATGCTTCATATTTTATTGGGAGACTAGGGTATAGGTAGACTTACAGCCACAGTAATGAACTGGAATTTTGTCTCTGAAGCTGACAGATTGGTGTCTTTGCTCCCCAGGCATTAAATGGTTTTGTATTAGTTGTTACGGCTGATGCTCTGGTTTTTTACGTCTCTTCCACTATTCAGGACTACTTGGGGTTCCAACAAGTAAGTGTATTTTTTCCTCTATTTTTTGGCAGAGGTTTGCTTAATTTCAGATGCCATCAGTGTTCATGTTTAGGGTCTGATAGTTTGTGAAATAAAACTCTCAAGTACATTGGATTACTTTGAAACCATATTACTTTTCTATCAGTTTACGTGGCTGAAATGGGACTTCAGGCCAAGCACAACATAATTTCCAAAGTTGAGTTAGGCAAGATAGGAAATTTTCACACTCAATTAGTCTTTACTGGAACAACTGTTTGAAATTTATACTGTGGTGTTACCTGGTTTATGATGCTGAGTGAGACATAATTCAATGGGAAGGTAATTATTTTAATAGAAACCTTTCATACAAAAGTAATCCCATATGCTTTGAGTTTCAACTGAGTGATTTTGGTATTTTTAGAATTTTAGTGTTCTCTCACTTGTATTTATTTATTTACTTATTTATTTCAAAACAAGCATTTGTTATTTACAATTTACAGTGCAGATACCTTCCTTGGGTTTGCAAGACAGGTACCAAAGCAGTAAAGACGAAAACCCAGTGGGCACATGTTGCCTTCCTTAGACAACTCCCAGGATTAGTTTATGTTAAGATGTTAAAAGCTTAGCTATAGTTATCAATTTATGTCTGTGGGTACTGGATGATGATAGATTCAGTTCCTGTCTAAATCTAAAAATAGGAAGAAACTCTGCTTGGTCTGCAATTTTAGCTAACTGATAAGAGGTTGGGAAATGTTTGTGTAAAAGAAAATATTCCAAACAAAACATTATTATTCTGGGGGATACAGATTCTTTTGGTGTTGGAGAATGAAGAAAGGTTGGAAAACAAATTGGCCAGAAATTTTGTATGGTAATGCAAAGAAATCAAGTGCATGATATAGAAGTGAAGTCTTAAAGTCACAAAAATTAGCATTTCTTGCAACTTATTCTGGAAAATACTGCTTCTTTTATGAAATTAATCAAAGCAAAATTTGAGCTAGGCTTCCACTTTTGCCAGCTCATCTTAATTTCTTTAGATCTATGTTTTATTTTAAATATTTTCTATTTATATAAAGATTGGGTTTTTGATCCATGCAGAAAACAGGCAATTTGACTCCTCTCAGCTGACTGAGGCTTCTCTGGAATATTTTGGACGGTTTTTATCCCCTTAGTTTCTTTCAACCACTGATCCTGGCTGTTGTAGCTTTGCTGTTTAGTTTATGTTCCTAACCATGCAATTGGTGGTGATATGAGAGTTTGCTAATTGCAGATTTTAATGCATCCTTAAGGAGTGACAAAGCTTTCAGGCAAAAAAAAAAAACAAACCCCTAATGTTCGTGAGCTACTTGGCTTAGTTTTGGAAGTTGTTTTGTTCAGGGTCTTTGGCTTCTTTTGTATTCCTGTAGCACTGGAACAGGTCATGTCCAAGTACCAGCTGGCAAATACTTTATTTACCAGTATGTAAAATTAAATTATTTAAACAAAACCTAAGTGTAACGGTTCCAGGCTTGCTTAGGTAAAAGCAGGTAAAGAAATACTTGACATAGTGTTATTTTTTTTCTAAGGTAACTTTTTATTATTATTATTTCTCATGTTTGTGGTCATGGGTGTGACTGAGTTATTCTCTGTTGCCATGAAAAATTGTTTTGCGAAGGTTTGCCACGTGCATGCAAATGTATGTTTTTATCCCCGAGCAAAATGAATTTTGCTATGTCCATAGCAGTGTTGTCAACCAGACAACTTACATCATACTGTCATATAAGTTTCTTATTATTTTTCTTTCCTGCTTTTTTTCCTTTTTGTACGTAGTCTGATATTATACACCAGAGTGTATTTGAATTGATTCACACAGAAGACAGACCTGAGTTTCAACGACAGCTACATTGGGCATTAAATCCTGCCCAGTCTGCAGATTCTGGACCAAACGTACAAGGTGAGAATGCAGCCAGCTAATGTGTTTGCCTGTCTGGTGAGTTGGGTTTTTTTAGTTTGTGTGTGCAAGAAAATTTAGGCTATTTTACACGAACAAAGGAAGGAATAACATATTTTAAACTTATCTGAAGTTTATGGATATGTTTGGCCAACAGTGGGAATTACTGGGTTTTTGCACGGTAAATAAGCACTGCTATTCATAGCACAGCACCGTTAAAATACTAATTTTGCTTTAAATTGTGAGGCACTGATTTAGAGCATGGATGACTGGATGTCTTGCATGTCTGATCAGTAGTCCTGTGGTAAATAGCAAAGCAGGTAATCCTGCATGTTTGTGTTGCAAACAGGGCAGTGAGAAGTGGACAGTTTTGGTGACATAGGAAACAAGGAAGTTTGATTTTTCTGTGTTTGCACTCAATTATACAGTTCATATTTAATCAGTGTTTGAATGAGAAAGTTCTTTCTCTGCAATAATGACATCTTTTACATCTGCTACTCCTGGTTACATTTACAGCCCCAAATTTATTAGCTTAAGAAGGTCAGCAGACAATTGGGTTTGACAGCTTCGTTAAGCTCTTCAGGCTGGTAGATCCACTCCAAGAATAAGAATGTGTTAGTTATGGTGTTAATATATAGAATGGTGCATTCCTGGTCATAGAAGAGTTTTACTCTTCCACGCCTGTCATTGTTATATGTAGGCTGCCACATAGATGAGTACTTCTCTTGGGAGTAAAAAGGGAAGAGGAATAAAAGATTAAGTAGATGAGCCATTAAGACCAAATAGTATGCTTGTTAGAGCGTCAGATTGTCACATGTTATTGACTGATGTTGAAGTGTCCTGCTATATCGAGAAACACGTTGCTTACATATTGGAGCAGGGAAGTGTTGGTACAGATAGTTTTGTCTAATACAGGAAGTGTGTGCCTGTCTAATCATGACAAATCTGTTGAGACAATTGTAATGCTCCATTTTGCACAATAGTTGCTTAAATATGTAAATAAAGGTCTATGTTACTGTAAGTTACTTGGTTATAGGTAATTTTTTTAATCCAGAAAAAGTCCATATTATTCTTTAATAAATGTATCATTCATAAAGAAACCTGATTTAAAACTCTAACAGTTTCCCATTTAATATTTTATGGTACAGAAATGCAATGAGTCGATAGAGAAATAAAAAGCAACAAATATTATGTACGTTTGGCTCACAGCTCAGCATATTTCAGTTTTTCATTTAGCAGTTATATCATCTATGTATCAGTCTACACAATCCACTTCATAACATGCTACAGAACTAGTGAATAGTACAGTTTGGTATACCAAACAGCTGCTGGAACTTGGAAACCGGGGTTTTATGTGGTGGCTTGCTGTTTGCTTCAGAGTGAAGTGGTGTTCTGTAGTGCTTAAGCAAGTGCATATGAATTTACAAAAGGTTGTGTTTGAAAAGTATAATGCCAGGTTGACTTGGCATCAGGTTTGACTGAATGATGGAAGTGCTGAGCAGGATTACAAACAACCGTTTGTTTTGTACCTTGTGTTCCTGGCCTACTAGAAGCTGATAATTATTTTTGGGCCTCAAGTAGCATAAAATGTTTGGACACGGAGGCTTTTTAAACTGAATTTGGATTTATAACAAAGGATAATACTGTGATCATAAGGATCCTCCCCATTTTTGCTAATTTAATCCATTTCGTTTTTAATACATTCAGCTCACATTATATAGACAATTGTAGAGATATAATTGTGCTCATGCTTCAGCACAGATTCCAGCCTGAGTCTGGGAACTAATTCTGCTTCAGTTAGCCTGGACTGGTTGCTTCTCACTCAGTATTCTGGTATGCCCCTAGACCACTGCTCTCCTCAGCTGTTTACTGTGCTTTTCCAGCCTTGTCATGTTCCCAGAGAAGTTTGCAAAATTCTGATTTTCCATATCTGTTTTGCAGCCTCAAGTTTGGGTTATCTTTTAAAGTTCACTTGCTATACAGCCATGTATTGTCTTGAGCTCACTGAGAAAGAAACGGGCTTAATGCACAGCATGTTCTGCACATCACTCCATGGTGTCGATGAGCTCCAATGCGACCTTCATGAGGGATGTAGGTTCTACCCCCTGTAGTGTTAACCGGTAGTTTTGGTCCAGGGATTGCAGGTGCTCTGTAAGGCTCTTTGCCTTCTTACAGTGAGTCACTCCTCCAAGATCCTGATACTAAAACCTCTCTGCCTCCTGTCTGCCTGGGAAAGTGCAGCAGTATTCCTTTCACAAATACAGGAGGAAAGTAACAGTTTCACAATTTGATACCATCTACTGAGCTTTTGAATACTCAGTTCCTACAATTACTCTGTCTGGGTGCCTACTTCACTATTGCAGATGCTGCCATTGCTGGGTGTTCTGTCAGCTGACAGCTCTGCTCTCTGCAGCTGATTCAGAATTTAGGCTGTGGACAAACACAATTAAAAAAAACCAAAACAAACAGCACCTTAAAAATTAAAAAATAAATTGCATGCAGTTTTCAAATACCATAGCCTGTAAGACAAAATCCCATCAAAAGAGCTTAACCTTACATAGTAGTTAGTATCTGTTCTGAGGATGTTTCCAGTTTACATTGTTCTTGCTCAGGTCATGACCTAGTGCTTTGTTTATGAGACGGAAGGTGATGTGTTATAGATAGTCTTAACTAGGTGTTCTTCTAAAAATAATCCTTATAAATAATCTTTTCCTGTAGGAGATAATGGCTTTTCACAGCCAGCAACCTATTATAACCCAGACCAACTTCCTCCAGAGAATTCTTCCTTTATGGAACGGAATTTCATCTGCAGGTTACGATGCCTCCTGGATAATTCATCAGGGTTCCTAGTGAGTATAGAATTATGTAAAAACTTCCACACATGCTTGCAAGTTGGAAATCTGCGTTATCCCTACAATATGTACAGCAACTTACTTTATTTGTTAAGTCTCCGTAGATAGCTGAGCTGCTTGAGCAAGTATGTTTCAGTTAGTGACGCTAAATGACAAGTAAAGATTGTATTGCTAGGTTTTCCTTCAACATGTTGTTACAACCAGGTGCAAGTTCCCTCATTTCTCATGGCTCAGTTTCCTCTGTGAAATACAAATAAGCATCTGCTTTTGTAAAGTACTGTGAAATTTGTGGATAAAAAAGCATTACAAGAATTATTTTCTGTTGGGTACCTTGAAATGCAATAAGTTATAGTAACTAACAGAACTATGGTTTTCCCTTACTTGGGAAAGTCTGTGCTTGCTCTTTTTAATGCACTTTTTGTTTGTCAATACTGTAGATTTTAAAAGAAATAGTATGGGTTTATCATCCTCTAAGTGACTTCTTACAGCTACAATCGTTTATAAAAGATTTTGCAATTGTACACATTTACATACTTCATACTGATGACTGACAGAAATGCAAGAGGAGTAATGTTTTGTTACTTTTCTGTATGTGTAATGCCATGTTAGTTGGAATACTAGAAGATCCAGTTGGCATTTGCTATTATTTGTTTCAGTTCTTTTGACAAAACAACCTTCCCATTAGTTCTTTTTCTAGTGAGTTTATTAGTAGATCTCTAACTGATATACTTAGGGGTCCAACAACCATATTCTGTACTTGTTAGCTAACTTTCATGTATGCCATGTTACAAAGCCTGAATCTGGTGGATCTTAAAAAATTATTAAAGAATGTTTTACATCATAACAGAATAGCTAATTCTTAAATATCTCCAACATGAGACAGTTACTTTTTTCCTCATCCTAAGGCTATGAATTTTCAAGGACGATTAAAGTTTCTCCATGGACAAAACAAGAAAGGGAAGGATGGTGCTACTTTGTCACCTCAGCTCGCTCTGTTTGCAGTAGCAACTCCCCTGCAGCCACCATCTATCCTTGAGATACGAACCAAAAACTTAATCTTCAGAACTAAACATAAACTGGATTTCACACCTACTGGCTGTGATGCAAAGTAAGTATAAATTCTTCTGCATAATACTCATTTGCTGATGAGATAGGTTTCAAGTATGTATTTGAAATATAAAGCTGGTTACTGTTTCAGTCAATACTGATGATTGTTTAGGAACTGTTAGAATTTTTCTCTTCAGCCCTGCTAGTAAGTAAAAAGAAATGGGATTGTCATAGTGTACTTCTTTGAAAGGGCATATTGCTTTCTGACTCTGTTGTTAAATAAAAGCCAACCCCTCTAAAAAAAAAACAGCCAACACCCCCCAAAAAAACAGAATACTAATGAATTAGGTAAGAAGAAAAGTGTAGCATTTAAATCTGTTTGAAATTTGGTTTTAGAACTGATGGAACAAGTGTGTCATTTTATTCTACATATTTATTTTCTCCTACAGTTCAAATAGATGTAAAATGTAAGGGAAATGTTATTTACTTCAAAGTAAACAAATTAAGTCCTTTTTTATAGTAGGACTTTTGCCCATTTCCAAACCGTTATTTTTCCTATATAAAAAGTGGAAACACAGTTGCATTACTAGATCAATGTAACATAACTGTGCCTCAACATGTCAAGAAGCCCATTAAGATGCTTCTTTATTAAAAGAAAAGCCTCTGTCCTCCTTCCTTCCATCTCCCTTCCCTCCTATTTTTGACTGATAATGCTTTCAGCTTTCAGATTAATTTTCAGTGGAATCTCACGTGGATTTCCATACCTACTTATAGAATAACATAGAGTCGAATTACTTGGTATTCCATCTGCTGATAAACCAAAATGTTTTTCTTGGGTTCTGTAAACTGATAGAAGTAAAAGTTAACAAAATATTAACACGGACTTTTGTTTTGTGATTTTTTTTCTTTTTTTTTTTTTTTTCATTGTGCTTCACTTGAAACTTTCAATTTTTTTCACATTTCACACTTTTGCATCTATTGTTCCTCATCCCTACTTTAGCCCTTTTTTTCCCCCGCTGTCTTTGGATCTCTATTTATTTGTTCCAAATCCTGTTTCAGTCTCTTTTTGACTATTTCATTCTATTGCATATCTCATGGCACTCATGCATATCTCATGTTAAGTTCTTCATCTACCTGACCTCTAGTGAAGTACTCTAATTTTAGCTACCGGGGTCACTATGACTCTATTGCCAGTTCTCCTCTGAGGCATTTCTTAGAAAGCTTAAATGCAAATGCAGGGGGCTCAAACTACTCAATAGCAAAAGGGATGTAGTTCTGAGATATGCCCTGTTTTGAATTTTAAGCTACTACAAATACTAATTTAGGCAAGAAGTTTTAGATAACTAAAGTTAAGCCTCTACCTAGTTCTGTACGCAAGTACCTATAGGTAAATGCTATGAAATAGGGCTAAGCAAACAGGGTCTTTCGTTGCACCAAATGGGATCTACCTGCTATAAGTGAATATGTTCGAAAGTATGGAATTAAAAGTCCAGCTGAACTATAGACATACTCTTTTTTTAGCGATCTAATAATTTTGTGAACACATTCCTAGTCATTGAAGGCAACTTGGGGGACTAGTAAAAGTTTTATGATTTGTTAACTGCATTTTTTATTAGAACTGTCGTGCTTCTGCATACAATTGATGTTGCAGCAAAATGTAGTTAACATTTATGTCTGAAATATTCTAGCCATAATTAACTTGCTTGTCATTCATTCTGTGAGCTCATCAGCAGTGTTACAATTTTTTGTTTTTACCTTCCAGAGGAAGGATTGTCCTGGGATACACTGAAGCTGAGCTGTGTATGAGAGGAACAGGATACCAGTTTATTCATGCAGCTGATATGCTTTATTGTGCTGAAAATCATGTCCGAAGTAAGCTTCATTCCCTAAAGCTGAAAAATCGAAGAATGGATTATATTCATACTAAAAAAAAATACTATGAAGTACTCTTTTTTTAAAAAAAGTGATTGTTAACAAAAAGAACACTATTAATTTCGTGTCATCTTTCCCTCCCTATAAAAACTTCTACTGGATGAAGAAATATTAAATATTCCTATCTAGACCCTTTTATGTTATATATTCCAGTCTCTGTCACATCTTGCTCTTCTCACTTCCTTCTCTGCTCAACACAACTTCTTCTATTTCAACAACTTCCTTTGGGCAAAGGAAGGTTTCAAAGATAAACTTCCCGTTAGGAACTTAAATAAATCATCTTCTTTTGATATTGGTGTAAGATTTTTTAACAGAAATTAATCTCCAATTTAGCATGCTATTGTCCTGTATATTTCTGGCTTTGATTCTGGACAGTATGATTTGGTTTAAGTAACAATTTAAGGAGAGAAGTATGATGTTTTAAGCTAAGGAAATAAATATCAATTATCTGATATGTAACTATTTAGTGGACTTCTTTCTTTACTTTTTTGTTAGCTGTGACATATTTGCCTTTGGAAGTTACAGAAACATCTTCAGGATATTTTTGTGATTCTTTTCTACTGACTTCTCTTGTAACTTTTTTTTTTGTTTTGCCCCCTTATAAACAGCTAAATAAGCCCATTCAGTAGGTTAGTTCTCAACCTATATTAAGCAGGTTTTCTGTTTCAGATATAGCTCAGTCACTGTTGCTGAGCAGTGGTTTTGTTTGTTTGATAAGGAATGAGAGAGAAAATATTTCCAGAATAGATTGGGATGAAACTTTGGTTTGAAACTTTGTCTTAAACCTGGTTTTGCTTCATTTCTGTTGCTAGGGTTAAAAAAAAAAAAAAAAAAAAAAGTCTTTTAGCAAAGATTATTTTTCGTTAGGATTCTTAACTTTCCCAGTATTTTTTATTTATTTTTTCTGTCTAGAAATGCAGTTTTTTCATCAGTGTACAACGAAAATGTAGTATATTTATCAAGCATTGCTAGTGAAGTTGCAGTGGTAGTGACAAAGAATGGATTTTGAATTACCTCTGCATTAACCAGTCAAAATGTGAAAGAATTTGATTCAAAGCTGATGTTTTTTCTAATTTCTTAAGTAATAGTCACTTATTGGATTTAAAAGAGACTTAGGCTTTTGTCATTTACATGTTCTAGTATTTATTAATTTCTGGTTTTGCAGAAATAATGGATGAAGCTCCATATGGGGTGTTGCCAATCTGTACTGGATATCTTACAGTTGTTTGCAGTTTTGGCTTTTGTTCTGCCTGTAATTAAAGTAAACATCTTAAAGTGATATATCGTATCGTCCTGTTTCATTAGGGATACATTAGTGCCACACAGAAATGGCTCGTTGAGGACATGAGATTTCTAAAATTGTTCTGCAAATGGTATTACTTTCATGACAGGCCAGATTTTCCTGTTTTGGTTCACTGGACACTAAATGGTATGCTTACTCTTTAACTATAGTGATGAAGACAGGTGAGAGTGGAATGACTGTGTTTAGGCTCCTAACCAAAGAAAATCGATGGGCCTGGGTACAGGCAAATGCACGTCTTGTCTACAAAAATGGAAGACCGGATTACATCATTGCCACACAAAGACCTCTTACGTAAGTCATCTTCTTGTAAAGCAGTATACTTCAAAAACTGAAAACTTTTGAACATATTTATATTCAGAAGGGAATTCTTTATGTTTAAATAAACTCCCTTTAAATCCTGAACTCCAAAAAGGAAACCTCTTTCAATTTGCTAACAAACATTGAAAAGAATTCTGATATTTCAGTACTTACGTGTCATGGTCCTTTATGTGTAAAACTTTAGACATTTTGATTTCTTAAAAAGAGTAAGAGCAGCAGTACAAGCACCAAGTTATTCCATCCAATCTATTTTCAATTCAGTATCCCCGTTAACAAAAATTAAGAAATCCAACTGCAATTACGTAGAAGAAACAACAGATAACATAAAGAAATTAAGGCTTTTATGGTGCTGAACTAAATTCTATGTAATATGGAATTCAGCACTACTATAAAGCTTAAATAATTTTTGCTAAGGAGTCTGTAAAATGGAGAAAAAGAGATACTTCAGCATTGAAGTATTTGTTTACTTGCTGTGCCAAGAAAAACATAATGCATTGAACAAACCCCTCTTATTTTTCTTTCAGCGCAATGCACAGAAAATGGTGTGTGCTATCTAGATATAAATACAATATGTAAAGGTGGTATTACGGTCATAAGCTCCTTATTTCATAATCTGCCTCTTGGTTTAACTTGGCCAAGTTGAGCTGCAATAGCTAAGAATTTGAAAAATGCCTACAAATAGAATAGTTCACTTTTTTTAATATTAATTCCAGGAGACAAAACATTGCCGTAACTGTTTAGTACTGCAGTATTATGCTATATATCTGATTTGTTTTTAGAGACGAAGAAGGGGCAGAACATCTACGGAAGCGTAACATGAAGTTGCCCTTCATGTTTGCTACTGGTGAGGCTGTGTTATATGAGAA
>NW_010113522.1:0-29165 GCF_000699245.1 Pterocles gutturalis | reverse complement strand
TTTCCCTATGTCAAGCCTTATGGATCCCTCTCAGATGAAGAATAAAAGCACAACAGGAAAAGGAGCCAAGGCAACGCTACACAATGACTCCATGGATCCAAACTCCCTCCTAGGTGCCATGTTAAGGCAAGATGAATCTGTGTATCTCTGCCCTCCAGCATCACATAAACTTTCCTTTGAGCGGAACTTCTTTGCAGACAGCAGGGATGAACTGGGTAGTGGTGTTAGCAGCTGGACAGATAATCTCCTGTCTGCTGGAAATCACGACATTCTCAAACGGGAACTAATGGAGTGTTCCCAGGACAGTACTATCCCCCTTCCTGAAGACAGTGCAGCACTCTTTCAAGATAACAAAACCAGTGATTTGTACAGCATCATGAAAACTTTGGGTATTGACTTTGAAGATCTTCAGGATGAGGAGTTTTTTAAAACTGAATTATCTGGTATGAATGATATTGGGGACATTGACATAACTGATGAAATCCTGACTTATGTTCAGGATTCCTTAAATAAGTCTGACTTCTTATATTCAGGCTGTAACCAGCAGCAGCCCCTGGTCCAGAATGAAGGTTGCTTGGTACAGCAAGAGTTAGATCCACTTCAACTTCCTCAACACCAGAAACAGCTCGTGGAGCAGCAACAGCAGCAGCAGCAGCAGCTCTGTCAAAAGATGAAACATATGCAAGTCAATGGGATGTTCACAAATTGGAGCTCTGGCACCAGCATGCCTTTTAGCTGCTCGCAGCAGCAGCCCCAGCAGTGTACATTCCCTGGCATGCATACCACTACATCCGAGTTCTCTTACAAATCAGAAGTAAACACTTCCCCTTATGCATGTAGGCAAGAGTTTATTCCTTACAAGCAACCCACAGCGATGATGCCACAGCTTTCTAATTTTGCTCAAATGGATTTCCCTGTAGGGGATTTTGACAGATCAACTTATTCTTCTTCTTCCAACTTGGAGGATTTTCTCAGTTGTTTGCAGCAAGTCCCTGAAAATAATGAGTGTGGGATAAACTCCGAGTCTGTTATGCTGACTCCTCAAACATGCTATGCAGGCGCTGTTTCCATGTACCAGTGCACGCAAGAAGCACAGCCCAGCTGCGTGGATCAAATGCAATATGATCCTGTGATGGCAAGTCAACAAACGTTGAACAAGGTATTGTTATATTGATTACACGATTATTGAATCGTGTTTTTATTGTTTTGGATGGCTGCTGGGATGTAGAGTTTGTCATAACTGAATTAGCAGTGTGTGACTGTCCATGCTTTATTTGTTCATTAGATTGAAGAGGGTTGCATTTGGTCAAGTTTTTATATAAAGGTATCCACATCCTGGTGGCTCTTTTTGGCAGTATTAAAGCAAGAGTGAACTAGTCTGTTGTACCTACCGGTAATTTTCCCAGTAGGAGCAAAGGAAAAACAGGTTGGTCAAAAGCTTGGAATTTGCTTGTATACCTTTTTTAGAGGAGTGGAATGATGTCAGTAATATTGTCTGGCACATTTATTTTTATGAAACATGTTGTAAGGATCCAGAAAAATATCTTGTTTTTAAAATGTTAGTGTTCTCTAGCTACTCAGACTCTTCAATGGTTTTAGGATTGCTTAAAGTATCAGATTATAATATCACGTAAATAGCATAAAGTATTATGAACTATTGCATTTCTGCACATTATGATAATGCAAAAATATTTTCATATATTGCCATAAGCGAAAGCCAGCTTGTTCCTCAAGCTGCTGTCTAAATTATCTGCTGAAGACAAAAGAGCAGGAAAAAGATTTATTCACAGTGGATAAATTGGACCTTTTTCACATTGTGCTAAGCAGAATGCATAATAAAAGCCGTAGAAGAGAGCATCCTGGCTGTAGCACAGACTACAGTTTTAAGCACAGTTGTTCATAGGTAAAGTTAACTTAGAAATAAGAAAATTCAATTATTAAGGCACCCTCCGGTTCTGTATAACCTTTGTTGAAGTACTTTAAATTGTGCCACTTGTTTCTGTTAATGCTGCTCACCTACAGAGCCACAACTTTTTTTTTTTTACCTCAATGTGTTAATGTTCTAAAGTACTGATCCTACAAATGCTTATGCACGTGCATAAGCAATTACAGAACTAAAGTATCAATTAGCTTTTAACCTGCACAAGACACCAGTGGGTAATGCAAGTAGAGCATAGACAGTTTTTCAGTATGCTTAATACAAGTACAAAACATATCCTTTTTAAAACTGTTTCACTATTGGAAAAAAAAATAATTGCAGAATTACAGAAATTTAGCTAAAATATAGGACAGTTCAGCAAGATGGATAGCTTCTGCCCAGTGCCCAAGGGCTGAAATAGCATCAAGTGACTTTGGCAACTGCGTTGCTCAGGCTTGCACAGTGCTTGGCTGTATGTTGCCTGGCTGTGGTCAGTGCTATTAGTCCTTCATAGTGCTTGATAATAGCATTGCAAAGCGGTTCCAGGGTCATCTAAGTTCGTCCCTGTAATAGTATAGAACTGTTCTTTTCACAAAAGCTGTAGTGATGTTGTGCATCACTTTTGAACAGCCAGCACATAAGCAATTCCATTTCTTTCTTTTTAAGGGTTGGTTTCAAATACATTTATTTCGTAGATTATTTTGTTGTGGTGCTTCCTTAATCATTTCTGTTATGCCCCCTTTTTGTTATTTCTTGCTTACTTTTTCTTCTCATCTATCTGTAAAAAGTTTAATGACTGATGACTAAGGCAGCATCTCTGAATGTGATAAATGAATATGCCTCTTGCTTCATATTTCCTAGAATACTGTGCTGCAATAATAATATTGCATTTAGCTTGCTTGTCGTGAAAAATGAACAAAGGCCACTTTGTGAAATGTTGTCCTTACTAAAGTTGTTCAGAGGCAAATTCAGCCTGTTTTGCTATTGTATGCACATGCTGTGTGGATCTGGATAGCATTGCATAAGCAGAAGCCTAGTGCAGAACTGATGTTATCCTTGTGCATGTTAGCTCCTGTGTGACACTGAAGAGGACTGCTGACCATTTGTCCAAATGAGCTTGAAAGAGGAGCATGCTTCTTCACGAGATAAGGAAAGATTATTCCCCCTAGCCTTTTTGTAAAAGAGTGATCGTAGACAGCTGATAGCCATCTCCAAGTCCTGGCGGGTCCAAAACTAACAAATGCCAACTGGGTGCAGTCAGGGGTGGGAAGAGACTGCTTGTTCCTAAACCAAATAGCATGGACTTTTCCAGCCCATACTCCTATATACTGTTCACATGAAAAAAAACAAAAACCATCATCATCTCTTGTATCAGACTGTACTCAGTTTTGACTTCTAGTCACATCTGCCAATTAACATTTTTATAGATTGAGGGCAAAGTAAGGCTCTATGTAAACCAAAGCTGTTATGTTGAGAAATGTTTTAATGTGGAAACATTTTTTTACCTAGAAGTGTTGTTGCTCTAGTTATATTTATATATGCTTATATTACAGAGATTATATTTAGTCTTGTATCAGAGGAGTTAAGAACTTTAAAATATGTGAACGCATGGGAACCAGTAAGCCAGAAGTATAGCTGAGGTAATCTTGTAAAATATCACCTGTGCCAAAGCCACGATGGCAAATAATAGAAATTTCTTTATTGTAAATGGGGAGAATTTATTACTGCTTATGGTAATAAACTTAAGGTTTGCTTTTATTGCTGATTGTTAACTTTAGTAAGGATGTGCCTAAGCAGATAGGATACTACTGACTGAGCCGATGTTCACACAGCCAAACCAAAGCAGGGCAGTCTTTGTGGCTGGATTTAGCAAACTGATGGCCCTGTCAGTGTTTGGAGTCCAGAGAGAGGACAGAAGTTGATATGCAAGCCATGACTGCTGTCTTCTTCTCAGCCTTCTAACTCCAACGATTTCTCTGTGAAGAGACTAGGGGCTTAGTAAGCCAGAAGGATCTTCTGTGGTCATCTGCCTTGACCTTCTGCCTCACTTGTAATTGCAGTAGGATCATAGCCAATGTAGTTGAAAAACACTTGCAGTCGTGGAGAAAAGCAGAAAGGCCTTAGATAATTTGATGGCTTGTTTAAGGTGGGTATTACTTTATTAAACAAGAGAAACCTTGCCAATTATTGGATTCTGTGTTGAGAACTGTCCTGGAAATTGTAGTGAGCGTGCTCATCTGGTTAATGAAGAACACTGAAATAATCTGCTCTGTAAGAAGTGATCCCAGTTTATGTTGTTGTAGCTGTCTTTAAAAGTATGGCAACTTTGATTAAAAATGTAATTCACATGGCTATAGTCTTGTTAAAAACTTAGAAGAACTGTGCACAGTTAGTCAAATTTCAATGATTGCGTAGAAGGAAAAAAGTTTCCAAAACCCGGCATATTTTGATAAGTGAATGAATGTATGATATGTGTTTTAAGGACAAACCTTGAATGAATGAGTACTTATAAGCTACTCACAAAGAGATGATGGAAATGTTTAAAATATTTTGCAGTATTTTCTTTGCATGACTGAATGGAGTATTTTGTAGATAAAGTGACTTTTCCATAGCATGACAGGAAGCATTAGATCAGATGATTACAATAAACCTATGAACAATTATGTCAAGACTGATGAAAACCATTCATTGCTCTTACTTGGCATAGTCAATATGAAGACTGTTTTGTCAAAAAAGCCTACCCTACAATGGTTTAGCCTGTGGATTGCAGGCAGTACAATTCATTTTATGAACAGGACTGACTGCACGTGCATTCCTGGAAGAGCTATAAAGTCTGGATCCCATTGCAGACATGAAAAGATGTAAATAGGTTGCTTTTAAAATATAACAGCTGGATGTGGAAATTAGGAGTGTTCAGTCAGACTGTACTTTCTAGAAATGGAAACTATATTGTGCTTTAGATTGTAGTGATTCTTTACTTAGCCAGATGTAGGACTCCAACTAACTTCAACATCGTTAAGTTTCTCTCATGATTCAGACTCTACTTTAATTCACATTAACTTCTCATCATTCATCGTTAAAAAAAAAAAAAAAGTTTTAAAGCTATTAATTATAAGATTATTTAATCCATTCTGTGTTTTTAGGAGGTTTTCTTAAAATTTGTAAATAAATTGGTTTCCCATACTAACCATTTATGTTGTCTTTTTTCCTGACAGTTCCAAAACGGTTTCAATGGAGGAAATATAAATGAAGCATATCCCTCTCAGTTAGATGTGATCAGTAATGCACAGACTGGCACACATCTTCAGCCTCTTCATCATCCAACAGAACCCAGATCCTTCTCAGATTTGGCATCTAGTGGATTTATGTGATTCAGATCTTAGAGCTCCATCTGTGACTTTGTCTGGGCATCAGACTGCTCTGAGGAAAAGCTTGATAAGTCTATCTTTGAGCATCAGACTTTAACAGCTAAATTACATTTTGAGAATATGAGGTTCGTTGCACTATATACTGGTGGATATGTAATCCAAGACCTGGCTTTTTAGAGTGACAAGTGGAATTAAAACTTCTGAATGAAAGTATGCATGTGCTGTTTTCCATCAGATCGACTGTGTCATTGCAGTATGAATTACACATGTACTACAGACTATGTCATGCTATACAACATAAGATAAGGCAAATGGTTTTGTTGTTTAGAAAAAAAATTGGGCACTTTACAAATAGCATCAATGGCACAAGGAAGATGATTTCACACTTGGATTATTTCCAGACTTTATTTTTTAAAAACTATTAAAAAGCTCTGAATTCATATGAATCAAAAGCACTTAATTTTAATGCATACTAAGCTCTTTAATCACTTATTTTATATTTAAATCCTTTTGTTTTAAGTCTCCATTTCTAGCACTTTAATAGAAGGCTTAATACAAGGATATGATATGCAACTTCAGGTTTTCTATAAAACAGACCCCTTGCATTCCTCCTTTTCTTGTCAGCCTTAAGTGCCTCACAATTTAGCTACCTTGTTTCTGATGGGAGCTTACTTCAGCAAAACTCACTCTAAATGGCATCCATATTATGTGGATTTTATCTAAGTATCTTTCCCCCCCAATCCCCCCCAAAGATAATTTGTTTAGAGAATGACTTAATTCTTTATCTTTGGGTTTGTTACACTATTATCAGGAGTGATTAATGTTCTGAATTTAATTCAGCTAAAGAGTTTTGGTTTATTTTATACTGCTTTTCTGCTTTCTTCAGGTAATACAGGGTATATTAAAAAGGCAGATTTTGCTGAGGGGGAGGAGCAGATCCTCAGGATTAATTTTAGATTATTAATGCTGAAAACATGTGCCTTATCTTGTGTTAAAAATGCTCATAATGTTCTTTAGAAATAATACAAGGCTGCTCTATGCAAATATTTCCATTAAAATGGGTATTGAAAAGCATTGCATTTTAAATAAGGGGGAAAGGAGTCTCAATAGCGGTTGGTATTGACGTTTACTTTGACTGCAGTTTTCAATGTTCATAGTGGGGAAAGGGTCGGTTTTGGTTTAAACTTTATCCCTAGCAAATTGCACTGGAGAGTACAGAGAGGTTATTCTTTTTATGTATGCTAATCCGTTTGAAAAACTTTGCGCAAAGTATGAAATTGGGAAAAGAAAAAGTCACTAGAGAAGTTCTCCTTGTACTAGGTTTCATTTTCAGGAAAAAAAACCCACATCCACAAAATCTTCTGGGTTTTTGTTTCGTTTTTATCTGAGAGGATTGTTAGAATTGCAGACACCAATTTTTGGTGCAAAATAATGATATACATGAAAAATACAGATGTGTATATGTTCAAAATATTAGTCTTGTGTGTTGTATAGTTCATATATAATAAAAAGGTCTTTGTAAAATATTTTAAAACAGTTAATTTTAAAGTGTTACATCATTATACGTTAAGAACAATTTTATTACGTTTGTTATACATAATATAAAATGGCAATTTAGCCAGTTTGTTTAAAACAGGCTAAAGTAAATTGTCTCCCTCCAAATGGTTGTTAATGTTGGTTAATACAAGGACAATCACTTAAAACTGAAATCCTTTCGTAGCTGAAACACACTCTCTTTGAAGAAGAGCGTGTTTTCTTCCATTCTGTGTGATGTGATATGCTAGGCCAAACTTCTAATTCAGTTAAAACTTTTCAGATTAATAACTTCAGTGGTTCTTTAAAGTGAAATTACCATATATGAAAGGGACATTAAGGAAGAACTTACATTTCAATAAAAGCCCATAAAGACATTGTGGTTTGTATTACGAGGTTGCTTTTTTTTTTTTAAGCGTTTCAGATTTTGTTTTCAGCACAAGACATCATTAACAGATTTAATTAATATGATTATAATTAATTAGTGATTCTGTCATTTTTTAATTGAAGGTCTTGTTTTAAGCCAATATCTGAAACGTCTTCCATATCTTGCTAGTGTATCATGTCTGCATTTGGACTTGAAAATTAGAAAAATGCTGTAAAACCAGAAGGTTCAAAGGGATAATGTATGTTTTAGATCTTACAAACCAGTATATATCCTGTTTATGAATTTAGTTAAGCCAAATAGATGATGTCCTATCACTAAGTGCCAAGGATGCAGTACTACAACTGTGCTGCCCTACTTCCTGTAAACAAGTTAATTATTTATATGCATATTGGCATATTTTGTGTATTATCTTATGCGTACAACATTGACTGTATTAATGCACTCTTGATAGACACCAAACTGTACCTACAGTGCACAGATGTTTCTAAATTCGATCTCTATTAGCCCTTCAGGTCTATTATAAGTAAGATTATAACCCAGTGCTAGTCAGTATTACTATCCATTTTTGTACAAGTTTTTTTGTTTTTCTTTCCAGTTCTTATCTGTCCTTTGCTATGCCTGCACATACTGTGCAATACACCTCTTGTGTTAAAGTATGGTTTCGTAGCGCTCTTGCTCATCTCCAGTAAAGTTTGTAAGACATAATATATGGTAATAAAATAATCACTTGAATGTAGCTGAAATGTATGTTCTTTTACTGCAAAACTGTTTGATTTCAGCAGTATACAAAAAGATAGGTTATCGTGCAGTTACTAATATCTTTTGAGATCTCATCTGATAGTTTACAAAACTATTGTTATTTACATCACTGTGGACTTTGCACTTCTCTGAGTATTAGATGCAAATACAATGTATATAATTTAGAGTGGTGAACAAATGTGTATTTGTCCATGGAATTAGTGTTTTATACTTGCATGAAAATGAGTTTATAAATAAACTTTGTAAATAGTAAGCCACAATTAGCAGTTGGAAGGCTTCTATATTCATTGCTTAGTGACAGTAAGTTCATGGTTGAACAATACTGAGGCAGGAATAGATTTCTACATAAATGCTGCTAAAAATAAGAAGCATTTTCTCTTTTGAGATTTGTAGCAGGATGTTAGTAACTTGTTTACTGTTTATTGCTATTTCATAAATAGTGATTTTAAATTCAAAAAACAGTAATTTTGGTTTATTTCTAATTACTGATTTTACTGTTTCCTGTGTGCTATACTTGCTTTACATGGTAATCTTTTAAAATCAGTTGTAACGCTGAATCAGATGTTTCACGGTAATCCCCTGTGCAGTTTACCAGACTTACAATAGTTCTTTCGTTTAGTGACATGATGGACAAGAATTTAATTGGTTTCACTTACATTATTATCTTGTAATGTATTAAGACACACATCTTATCCAGAATCAGTACTAGGCTATGAACTCTGTTTTAGCTTGTTTACTATTCTTCCATAGCAGAAAAAGCCAAGCTGAGATACAAGAGTAATTCAACAAGGCTGCAAATCTTTTAAGTAACATCTGGAAATAATCAGGCAATAATATAAGCAACACAGGCTATCCTTTTTTGTAGTCTTGCATATGTTAAAAGGATACCTTCAAGCCACATATCAACCTGTTGCCAGAGGTGTAAGACCTCAGTTTTGTTTGAAGGAGGGACTAACTTTCTTCTGGACTAAGCCATTTTCTTGATAATTTATGCAATTCCACTTCTGTTTGTAATTTAACATGGACGTTAACAACCACGGTGGTGCCTAACCTGCAGTAGTCCACTGCATCTTGAGCTCACGCAGTTTGTTGATGGAAGTCAACATCTTACTCAAGGCTCTGTCAGAGGGAGACTTTCACAAATAGCTCTTCTGGAGATGCATTTTCCTAGTGAGGAACAACATTTCCCACTCACACACTTAAACTGAGAGCTGCTTTATTCTCGTGTGATTTTCTTCACCCGAGAACTGGCATACTAAGCTAGGTTAACGTTACTATCTAGAAAAAGAGCCTGATTCCACTTCTAATATTTTTATTCTGTCCATTGATTAAGTTGACAAATTATCATCCTGCCTTCTTCCCTCTCTGCCTAGGCATCCTTCCCTGCAAGCTGACACTTCTACTGCTAAATAAGTAACAGTAGACCAAAAATGCTTTAGACATCCAGAATACAAGCTGACATCTAAAACTAATAATGAAATTCCACCCATTGTATATTCTGCATAATCTGAACATTTAGTGATTTCCAGCATGGGCCACTGTCCACTTTTCCTCCTTTCGTTTCTGTTACCTCCAGAGAGCGATATTCACTTTGATTGCTTACCAGGCAATCTGAGCCAGCCAGAAAGACACCCATTCTTTGCTCAAGCAAGTTCTGGTGCATTGAGTTTTGTGGTGAACCTATGTTTTATCAGTCCTCTTATCTCTTGAAGTTGATCTTCCTGGCAAGTGGAGAAGGACCGCAATAGTAAGTCACCAGCAGCTAAGTGCAGAATTTTCAAAGATTCAACCAAAAATGTGAGATCAAAAATTGGATCAGTCTATGGAATAATGAGGTGTCCTTCTTTATAACCTAACCTTTCTAGTCAAGGTCCAGCAGGGAATGTTATTAGCATTAAACAAAGCTATATACAATTTTGTTTCCAAAGCAGTCAGTCTTTGAGAAAGAGAAAGGTTCCTCAACATTACAGTTACTGTGGTTTTCAGAATTTGTGCTGAAGCCAACAGGCTCTCATCTTCTCTTGAATCCAGCCTGGCTGCAAATAAAAGTATAAGCAATATTCAGAAATTAATAACTTCATCAGTATTTTTTGCACTGTTTGGAAGGTTGTGTGTGATCATAACTGCCTGGATGTCTAAAATCCATACAAATAAGTTTGAGAAGTTTCATTATAAAAAAACATGAAAACAGAGGAGGAAGCCTGAGGGATATTGAGACTAATTGGACTGCATAATAATAATAATAACATTTGTTGTAACAACTCCTCCTGCATTTACAGAATAACAAGGAAAAAGAAAAATTTTTGATCACATTTTCCCCTTTTTACTGGTTACGGACATGAAGACTTCTCTCAACATGGAATAGGGAGCATCTGTTAGTAGGTGGTGTGAGCCAGAGGAACTTGGCTCCTTGCTAATAAAAGAAAGAGCTAAATTAGGAGAAACTATTGAATTTACTTTATGACACTAGTCAGTGAAGTTTTGAGAGGGAAGTGCAGGGAGAGAAAGGGTGATCTCACCCTTAGTATACTTGAAAGATGTCTGAAGGTATTTGTATTTTTTTCTAGTTTTTGAATCATCATCCATACTTTTTTAAAGAGCAAAATTTAAATCTTTAGTCTACCCAGCTGCCAGCTACGTTGACTCTTCCATAACCACTCAGATCCTGGTGGCACTGAGCTACTTGGCTACCAAGCCCTCGAGAAGTTGTGTACCAGGTGTTTCCTGCATCTCTGTGGGGCCCAAACCAGTAAGTGGTTTCAGAACACACTGCACAATTCTGTCCAAAAGAAAGCAGCAATAAAGTCTTCTGTCAAAATGAACTAATGGGCAAGCAAAACACCCGAGTTAGCTCCATCCTCTACCTTGTTTGCAGTTAGGATGTGAAAGAAGTCAAGGTTTCCAAGAGGCTCATAGGATATCCTGAAATGAAACAAACTCTCCTCTTAAATTGTTCCACTTAGAACAAATAGTTCATTAGTAACTGAGAGAGTGAGAGAGCGAGGGATGTATCCTTCACTCTAAGAGCTGGGAAATGCTTTTAGGACAGTTGGATTGTTCAGTAGGAGGTGCTGGGTGACCTGGGCATTCTGTGGACCAGCAATTACGGTATTCATTCAGCTCTTCACCAGCATCTTTTTCATTCTCTTGAGGGGAGAAGTGTCACAAATTCTGGATGGAGGTTTAATTGTAAAAGCCCCAAAACAAACAAAAAATGGCCTGACCTTCATACTCAGATGTACATCTGCAGTAGAGAAAGGATCTTTCTACCTGAAATATGCTATAGATTGTCTTATCAGAGAGGTTATTTCCTTTGATTTTTGGCTGTCTGTGCTCCCATATATGGTTTTTACAGCACATATTTTTCCAAGTTCTCTTCAGCATTATAATCATCAGTGTCTCTGAAACCTGTTTCTACAGAAGCTGCAAATTGCTCTTCCAAGTTATAAATGGAACTGTGGAGGAGAATGGCTTTCCACCAGTAGAGCTTCACATACAATGCTAAGAGCTGGTCAGCGCTTCACAGTAGTGCCAATCATCATAAAAAATAGAACAGTCCTTTGCTTGTGGAAGTCCCTAAAATTGTTGGACAGAATGGTATAGCATTTGTGAGCCCCTGGTGGGTGGTGGTGGCATTGCTGTGTAACAGGCACACGCACGCACACAGAGCAGCCTGTGATCACGAAGGCACGTGGTCATGTGCCAAATAATGTTTTAATTACACTGGCATCTAATCAAACTTTGAAAGGCTAATAAGATCCTGTGATACCTCATTCAATATGCATTAAACATCAGACCTAGACTTATAATCAGCACATAAACTTATTTGTACTTAGCTTTATGGCTCAAGTCTACTTTCATTCTCTCAATAGTTCTTAATAAAATAAATAAAAGGAAATTCTCAGGCAAAGAAAATTTTCCTAACTTAACGCTTCAGTTTTAATATTTCTAGGTGGAACAATAATGGCAGGAACTTCAGACCAAGAATATTATTGTTAAGCAGCAGAAATATGGAAACGATCAGTTAAAAGAATGTAGATAAACCTCATTAACATGCTTCTAAAGTCATGCTTTTCCCCTCAGATATAGCTGTGTGAAGTCATGTTCATCAAGTTGGTTCCATTCCCTCCTTTTTTTGCAAATATCTAAAATCAGCATTTAAAATGTTTCTTGTTAAAGATGAGAATGAGACAGATTTTCTGATTCAGCTGTGACTTCAAAACTTGTGGAAGTTCAAACTGCTTTGAAGTCAGCATGACAATTCCTCTCTAATGATAAAGTTTGTACAAAAGTGAAACATATGTCAAAAGATCCAGATCTGAGTGGATGTATCACTGAAATATTTTTCAGTGCTTTTATTTATTTTTAAAAGTAGGGTATTAGTGTATTTATGGACATGCTTACCTACCTACTCTCAGAAATCATGTAAACCTTGTATAGAATCTGCTCCAGTAGACGCTAACAGAATTGAGACCAAGTTAATCTTATCATTTAGATGCATCAATGTTTTTTGTAGTCTCTGCTGCTTCCTGACGAAGACAGCTGAGTAGCTTCTGCAGAAAGGACCAAAGCATATAGTATGAATGTCTTTTCAAATCCCTTTAGTAGGT
The DNA here is from genome assembly GCF_000699245.1 of Pterocles gutturalis. Taxonomy (NCBI): domain Eukaryota; kingdom Metazoa; phylum Chordata; class Aves; order Pterocliformes; family Pteroclidae; genus Pterocles; species Pterocles gutturalis. Next base: position 16,589 of record NW_010113522.1, on the reverse strand, counting down.
TGCTCCCACGTGGTGAAGGCAGAAAAGAAGTTTAGGTGGGAGTCTGCCTCTTGAGAATGGTTGCTTCATGACTGGAGGAGTTGCTTGTTTCCTGAGGAAACAAGGTAGCCACACTTCTGCTGTGATGCTATGCAGCAGCTGAAGTTGCTAACTGGACGTGCAAAGGAAGGCTCAGAATTGCTGCCAAGGCTCTTAACCCCATTACACGTGTTGCAGGACTAAGTGCCACTGCTGCTCGCACAATAGAGGCCAGAGCCTACTGTAAGCTCCTAGACCAGACTTGTCTGAGACAATTGCGGAGAAACCAGTGTCTCCCTTTTATGCAATACCCTGGTGGTTCTAGTACAACCCTTCTGCTGCAGCTTGACGGGCAGCAGGGAGGACTGCATTCAAATGTGACATTCAAATGTAGAGCATTGCAACAAACACACAGTTGAGCTTCCACCCAGGAACTTCGAATAACTGATCTGAATTACTTAACACTGAAAATGAGCTGACTTCCCTGCTTGCAAACACAGCTCCCATAACAGTTATTTAGTGGGGGGGAGAGAAAATTCCGATAAGTTGGGTAAACAGGGTGATTTATAACACGTAATGCCTAAAGCAATTACCAAACTATTTTAGAGTCTGTTTTCATCTGATGGGGCAACTGTCAGGTCAACTCTTGTCCACTTTGCAACATGAGTTAAGTAGCAGCCCTCAATTGATAAAACCTGTTGGGTAACGTGACCCAATCTCAACAGCTGCTAAGTTGCTTGTGTTATCTGCTTTTTGTAGCTTTGCCACATGTCTTTGCTACTGTTCTTTGCAACTTCTCGCAGCTCTCCGTGCCTTGCACTGCCAGCCACTCTTTACCATGGCATTTTGGTGACTGGTTCCTGCTACGACAACTCAGAGCAGGTAACACTGAAAGAAACACAGACATCTAACATATGTATTTACGTGTGTTAGCCAAAACAGCTTTTCCTACTTTGCAGCATATGGGGAATTTTTTGCATAATAGTCCTTTATTCACCTCTAGCGAAGAGACTGATTTTTTTTTTTTCAAGGCCTTGGTTATCAGTCTTACAGTAGAGTTCGCAAGTAGGATACCTGGCTTGAATCTGTCCCTTGTCATCACCATTCCTTGTCTGTCCCCTGCGTGCTGGGAGCAGGGACCTCACCCCAGTGCCAGACTCAAGGCGATAGCTCAGCACTCTCATTGGCAGTCGCTTCTGAGTCATGTCTTCCCTCAAAGCAGTCTTTCTCAACTTTTTGGCCTGTCAGTCTTCATGTAGCCCTGAGTCAATTCTTCTGCCTGGAAGGAGCCAGCCAGCAGTGAGAGGTAGGTAGCAATTCCCTGGCTAAAATAAACATACCCAGCCAGGTATTACAGCCCACTCATGTTCCCTTGTCACTCCCCATGTCAGAGGAATAGAACTTCTACATACTTCTTCCACCCATCACCTCTTTGAAGCCTTTTATAACTTCCTAGTTGGAACAGAAAATTTGAGAAACACTACATTAAAAATAGCATGCAACAAAAGATGAAGGACCTCCTTCTATCCCTCAAGAGCCAGTATTTGACCTTTAATTTGCCATACTATATTTTCAGTAGTATAATTTCAGATACAATTACCCACACTTAGCTTCTTAAATGATGCATGAAATGCTTTTTCAGAGCCACGTTAGCAACTAGCTGCTCAGCTTGCTGGAATTAGAAACCAGATATGTTGTTTTATTTACAGTATAAAATCAGACTGTGGTTTTGGTATAGATTGCTATAATAAAGAGGAAAGGTCCTTTGTGTTCTTTAATTTATGACACACTGTAAAATGTCCAGGCACATTTTGTCTAGTAGCAGGAGGAAAAATAGTAACTCTGTGCTGGAGATTAAAAAAGTCTCACCCACCATGAATGCATTTTGAGATCCTGAACATTTGGGAGCAAATCAGCTACTTATCTGCTTCTGGGATCATGCTTATTTGTAACTACAGTGCAGGCTCTGTGGCTTTTAAGATTTTTTTGTTGGTTTTAGTCTGCCTAAATAAAATAATTCATATCAGATGAATGTCAGTACAGTGCCATTAAGATCACGTTAAAGAGATCTTTAGGCTAATGCTTTTGGCCTTGCAGGATAAGTTGCATCCTGTTCTGATTTTTCTGATTCTTCATGTCTCAAAGCCTGCTTTTTAGGCACACTACAAACTAAAAATAGTCAAGTCCTTGAATTGCAGCTATATTATGCTCATTACCGTGCTCATGTAAAGTCTTGGCATCGTTCTGCTGGAGTGTTTCCAGGGGAGCTGCATAAACAAGCTATGACCTGTGGCTTTCTATAGCTTGTGATCAGACTATTTAATCTCTGCTTATCAGTCAGGAACCTTCAAAGTTGCTATTTCACAGCAAAGCCTTTAGTAGAAGTACATCACCTGATTAACATTAATCAACTGCATCAGTAAACACAAGTATTACTGGTAAATCACAGAATGATGCAAAGACCTCTTACATCATCCCTCTCCTCTCAGCAAGAGAACAGAGTTCCTTCGTCTATTCACTCAAGAGCACAGTAGCTTGTACAAGCGCTCCCTGGGAGAAGGATTTCCCTTCATTCATTTTATCTTTTCCTGCTCTTCATTTCTTCCTCCTAGTCTCTTTATGTAGGTGCCTCAAGATATTGCCTTCCAGACAGCCACAAAACAAATTATTTCTTGACTATTACCTTTAGTCATTTTGTAGTTGAACAGTATGTATTCAGGGACTGGTATTTCCATATAACATGTAATAAAATAATTGGTATGAAGAGACAAGTTAAAAGAAATAGACCAATCCAGTAGCTACTATTTTTTCTTGGAAAGAAAGCAAGTTCTTCAATAAAAATTCTCAATCCTTTCCCTTGTAACACAAGCCTGTTTTTATTATTCCGTTTCCAAAATCCTTTAATTTTAGCAAGCTGGGTTTTTTGGGGGGGTTGGTTTTTGTTTTGTTTTGTTTTTTTCTGAAACTTAATACAGTCCATTATGTCAGAGCTGGACTAAGAGACGTTAGTTGAATCAATTGTTCATCATATTAGAGACATACATACATGGGAAAATCTCTTGCCTCCTTTATGTGAGGAAATTCCTTATGCATGCTAGATTTGGTTTTGCTGAACGTTGCAAACTCATGTCCAATCCAGTGTCTCTTTCTCCATAACTAAGAATTCTTTGTTTTATTCATACTTTGAAAGAGGTGACAGTCTGCATTTCCCAAACAACAAAAGTAAAAAAGCAAGAAAGAACTGTTCTGACAGAAGAGGATGCATCAGGGAGCTGTTAGGTAAAACTGCGGAAGGTAGACCAAAATATTAAGGAAGGTTGGGGGAGTAATAGGAGATCCAGTGATGGTCTCTTGGGGGTTAGTTAGAGGTGCTATTGTGTAGGGCACTCAGACCTAGACTGAGCTACCTTGTACTCAGGGAACAATCTATATGACTTAATGGATTTCTGCCATCTTTTATTCATGACTCTGCTGAGTGCATGACTGGGGCCTTTCATTCTATGGGAAAAACATATGTGCACACCCCAAGAGTGGGTGCTTGCCTGTGTGGTTTGAAAGGGCTCCTGCCTGCCTGTCAAGTTGCTTTTTCTTTTTGTTTCATGTATTTTTGAAAATCGTGCAAAACCTTTGGAAATGACTCACCCAAATATTTCAAAATCCATTCAGAAAAATTAGAAAGGGAAGGTGTTTGCTCCATAGCTGGCAGCCTTTGTGTGAACACCTATGTCTGCAGCAGGTGTTCTCAGCTATCATCAAGATGCTCTCATAGCAGCTGAACATAAGTCTTTCTTTGCTCATGATATTGTTATCTTACGGCGTACAAACTGCAGCATAAGTTATCTGAGATTCTTTACAAAAATTGTGTGCAAATCCTACATTTGCTGCTTCTAAATATTTCTGCAGTGTTTGTGGAATCTCTTGGCCTATGGGAAAAACGAACACACAGATTTACCCACTGACTTTCTGTCTTCCCTTCCATTCCTGCCTGTGTCTGTACCCTGACTGTTCCTCCTCACCTGGAGGCCCAGTCACAGTTGATTTAGTTCAGTCTGCAAAGTAAGAAAATTAGCTTGTTTAAAGCTGACAGGTGAGTTTAAAAGTGGCCTACCATACCTAGAAACTATATGCCTCAGGAAAGAGATCACTTCTGTCTATCCATGTAGAAAAATAGACCGTATTTGTGAAAATAATCGTACTCTCCACGTGCACCTAAAACATGCACCTAAAACAGTTCTGTCTCTGTCTCTGAATTTCACCTCTGGGTCTCCTAATTTTGCTCCCATTCCAGCAGTAATGGTTACTGCCCCTGAAGCTGGAGACGATTGTCACTTGTATAAAACACAGAAAAGCTCTTATGACCATTTTAAAAATGAATATGGATCAAGTTTGGAAAATGCTGACTGTTGTGGGGTTTTTTAACCTTAGTTTTCTGATCTACACTACAACGTTTTGGCACCAAAGCGGAGAAGATAGAAAATATCGCATTAGAACAAAAACAGGGCTCTTTCCACATTTATTTTCTGACACTACTTGGTCCATTAGACAGATATTTTTCATCAATAGTGATACACTATTTTAAGTGGTTGAGGCAATAGAAAGAATTTTCTACATCTAAACACCTTTGGGAAGATTATCTTTTCTAGAGGTGGAGAAATCAGCTTTTATGTTTTGCCTTCTTTCTATTATTATTTCCGCAGCCACTCAGCCTCTCCTCAGCATTTGTGTCATTCCCTGCCCTTCACTGAGAAATTGAAACCTTTGCAGTTTAAGCGATCTACTGACACAGTTTTACTGGCATGCATCTTTTCCTTCTCTCTGTGATAATGTCAGCATCCATTTTACTCTTAACTCTGAGGAATGGAGAGTGACTATTTGAAATACTTCACTGTTGCAAAGCGAAAGGATCATTTACCAGATGTAGTGCTAGATGTAGCTTTCTTCTGTATTTACAGAATATCAAGAGCATTACTAAGGTATAAGATCCAGATCACCCATTTGATTACTCAGGGTATACAGAGCTAGGGGTTATACAAATAAATCTTGAAATTTTGAACTCGTGAATTCAATCTCCTACAGACATCAATGAATGACACACTGGAAGATATTCAGGGACCTAAACACAGGCATCTAGTGCCATTTTAGCTATAGGCTATCCAAAGCATCTGCATAAGCAATCTCACAACCTTTTAGAGCAGCAGCTGGTAGGCCAGAACAGATTGATGCCTATGCCAGGCATATGAATCACTGACGCATTGGGGCATCCTCACATTGTTGAGGAACACCTAGGAGGAAAAAAAATAATAAAGGTTTGCATCCCTTTTACATTCTGACATGATCGACATGTGCATTTGTTTATCATGTTAAAAGGCAGACAGTTTGACTAACCTACCATCTCACAGGCCTGAAAATTAGGACCCAAAAATGAATTTAGTAACGTCTTATCTTTCAAATCCATCACCAGGTCATAGTCCTTTTGTGTTCATAACTGGTTAACATTGTACAGATAAAACTTTAAAATTTAAAAAAGTTAATTGTATCACCAAAGTCTCTGGAATGCAGAAGCAACTTACATTTTTATGTGCAAAAACTGCCAATCTCATCTCACTAAAGAACATACAGCGCTTTTGTCCAAATGTGACCACATGATAGCACATCAGTTCTGGCCTCTGGTGCTTGACCTTCGTTATAAAACTGTTCTGATCAATTATCTGACATATTCAGCTGGGTTGTATCCTGCTTGTAAGTGTTCTGTGAGCAAAAGACCTTAGGAATCATCCATTTTCTACTGCCAGTAGCATCTTCCCTGTTCCCCTCTCTGTGACAGGGGATAAGAAAATCAGCCAGAAAGCTTTTACAGTGACAAGGTGCTGGCTGTTTGCCAGTACCACTGGGTGTTAGAGCGATAGGTCCAGGCTGCCTTAGGCAGACATGAAAGCCAGATACAGTGAGCACAACACTTCAGCTCTGCTGGAACTGCTGTCACTCAGCTCAGTTTTGAGCACTAATTCTTCTTGCTCTAAGTCTCTGGCCTGGTGAGGGAGGAAGAACATTTCTGAAGAGATATTTTTGAAGAAAAGACTTTTAAAGCTGATTGTGATCCCTCAAGCATATGCTTTGCATGTATCTGGGTAGCATCAGCTGGCTGGAACACTGATGGATATTTTTCATAGATGATACATCCACTTCTCCCATAGAAGCTCTGCCATAGCTGCTCCTCTCTTATCTCCAGTTTCTCTTTCTGCAAAGTCGTTCTGTTTGCAGATGAGTTAATGGGCCAAAAACAAGCTTGCTGACCACACCAAAAATTCTGTGGACAGTTCTGCACAGTTTTACAAACTGGATGATCTTTGACTCAAAAACTCAGAGAACTGTGTGGAAAGGCTTGCCTGGGACACATGCACAATATAAGCTGTCATATTAGCTATTGTAAGTGCTTAAATCATTCAGAGTATCTATCCAAGAGAAGATTTTGCTCTACTTAAAATATGAGGAGAGAGGTTCCAGATAGTGTACTGAGAATCTGCATCTCTCCCATGAAGTGAATGAGGCTGAGAACTCCTACCACTCACCAAGGTCTGGGCTTAGAGGGGAATCAGGCAATTTTATCTCTCTATTTATAAACACGCACGTATGCACATGTACACACAGGAACCAAATTCCCACTGAAATCAGCTTGCTGGAATAAATGCAGTAAGAGTCACCAAAAAAAGGTATTTTATGTTATAGAGTCCTGATCTTTAGAAAACCTTCCTGTCACTTCTTTCAACAAACTCCTTTTATGGAATTCCTTTTGACCAAAAGTGTGTATTGTTAATAAAAGAGATATTGTCTTTTTAAAACCCATGCAATTTACCTAGTGCTTTAAATTGCCTTTTAAAAATTTTGCTTCAAAAACGGGCATAATAATTGTCCCACACCCATCAATAACTTCACTTTCTCTGAAAAGCAGTGGTACAACATTTTTCTTTGGCTTTATGCCAAGCGCGTTAAGGTTTTACTGCATTTTTTTTTTTTAAACACAGTCTGATTTACCTGAAATACCAACATAATCTTTGCCAGAAAGGTCATTTACTTAAGTTCTTTTTTGTACGACACATTTTCCTTGAGGTCCTATACACAGAATGACTGTTCTTTGAAGTCATGCAAGAACTGACCATGTGTGCCAGACTCTCAACATGACTCATATGCTCTGACATCTGGGTCCCGACAGATGCTAGGTAGGGTCAGGTCTTCAGACTCTTTGTGTTTAGTGTAATGATAGCAGATTTTGTTTTCGTCCCCTTGACTCACTTAGCAGACTTTCCCCATCACTTTGATTAGTTTTGCAAAAGCCCGTTCTTCTATTTGAATCTGTGTTTATCATGGTTTATTCCATTTATTTGGATTTTGCTGTCTGCTGAGAGCCACTGACTTACATTGAGGAAGATATTCACAATTTCATTTAGTTTCATAGTCTTCTTTTAGGTACCAAAAAGGGAACTGGAATTGTATGGTTACTTTCTCAGCCTACAGCAGTGGAAGAAGTGTGCATTGTCCACAAAATGGAAAAATGGAGATCTAGCATATAAAATTATCCTTATGGATCCCTTCCAACTTGAGATATTCTATGATTCTAGGATCTCCTGCATCAACCTCATTTTTAGTTCCAGGCTAAAAATAAACTCTAAAGTAGTAAATGTAAATGTAGACTAATTTAGGGTCCTATTACCTATATTTCATTTTTTACTGGATATTTCCTGCATTTTCTGCCTTCACAAATATGTCAAAATAGATTCAAAGAAATATAGCTCATCTGATGTACTCAGAGAAATACTCTGGTCCTTTCCTGATAGAGCCAGGCTCAGCCAGAGAAGCTGCTGGGCAGCAGCAACAGACAGTAATGGGCAAGAACAGGTAATGTCAGGGCAGACGGGGCACCAGTAGGACTTCCAAAAGCAGGTAGAAATTGAGTTGCCAAGCACCTGAGATGGTCATTATGAAGACATGCACAGCAGGACTGGGGCATGGGTGCCGTGGTGCTTGAGCAAGAGGAAATTGTGAGCAGAGCTCAGCGGTGAGAGAGGACTGGGGAAAAAAAATATCCCTATGTGTGCTCAGGTGTGCTGATGTCATCCCCTTATTGCTGCCTCTCCCCATCCTCTTGTTTTCTCTTGCAAAGAAGTCAGCATAGACCAGCTCTGGCATATCATTGCTAAAGTAAGAACTGCTTAAGTTTATTTTTAAACTTCCTGTTTTTCAAGACTGCATAGGCAGATGTTGTCAGTGTCACCTCATGAAATCAGGCAGGAGAAGGGGCAGGTTTTACCAACCTACTTAACATGACCCAGCAATGTGTGCTTGCAGCCCAGAAAGCCAACCCTATCTTGGGCTGCATCAAAAGAAGCGTGACCAGCAGGTTGAGGGAGCTGATTCTGCCCTTCTACTCTGCTCTCGTGAGATCCCACCTGCAGTACTGTGTCCAGTTCTGGGCACCCCAACATAAGCAGGACATGGACCTGTTGGAGCAGGTCCAGAGGAGGGCCACAAAGGTGGTCAGAGGGCTGGAGCACCTCCCATATAAGGACAGGCTGAGAAAGTTGGGGTCGTTCAGCCTGAAGAAGAGAAGGCTCCAGGGAGACCTTATAGCAGCCTTCCGGTACTTCAAGGGTGCTGCAGGAGAGAAGGGGAGGCACTTTTTATAGGGGCATGTAGTGATAGGACGAGAGGCAATGGTTTTAAGCTGAAAGAGGGTAGATTTAAATTAGACCTTAGGAAGAAATTTTTTACTGTGAGGGTGGTGAGACACTGGAACAGGTTGCCCAGGAAGTTGTCGATGCCTCATACCTGGAAGGCTGGATCATCCCAAGGCCAGATTGGATGAGGCTTTGAGCAATCTGGTCTAGTGGGAGGTGTCCCTGCCCATAGCAGGGGGGTTGGAACTAGATGATCTTTTATGAAATGGCCAAGGCACTGAGCAACCCCACACAACCTTTCTGGTCCAGGCAGGGAGAATGACCAGGCTCCCATGGAAAGGGTTGCTTGTCTGCCTTTGCATGAGCAGATTTCATTCTAAAGTGAGCTGTTCACCACCCCGCCACCCCCCCTACACACACACACACGCATAATTACAACTAAATCTTGATGGAAATGAGGAACCTGTAGTCATGGTTGCTCTCTTGTGAAGCACTGAGTCATGTAATGAGAATGACCCAAAACAATGGAGATTACCCCAATGATAAAATTTAACTACTCTCTAGTTCCACACTTAAATAGGAGGCCATTATTTTAATTAAGGTTGAGTAAAAAAAATGTTTTCATATTCTCTGTAGGCAGATCTCAGTATCTGAGACCATTTTACTGAGTGTTTGAAACTTCTTTTGATTTACAGATTCATTGGTGAATCAGAATGATCCCTGCCAACTAGTTTGCATGGTCATAACTTAGTGCTGTCTTGACTCATGCAACTGAAAAAGTGCAACAGAAACAACAGCAGAATGAAAGGGTGGACAGTCAGCACCAGGTAAAGATGCTTAATTTGAAAAATCTACCTGAGCCTGGTGTCAGTACTGCAATTGTTATTGTCAGCAAAGATCTCGACCTACAGCCAGTGAAGTCTAAAGAGTGATTCAGATATTGGAGTCTGGTCTAGTGTAAACAGAATCAGCTGAGGAGGACTTCTGGGTCACCCGAGCCAGCCCTTCAGTGGTCATATAATCCACACAGAAAGTTATCAAGCACCACTGAATTTTTCTGATGTCTGGGGTAAATTTTCTAATTACTGGCCTAATCATGGTTGGTCAATGATTATTTATCCCCCAAAGCAGGAGAATCCAGATAGTACAGTGATAGCATGAGAGGACTTAAGGGCTTGTCCCTCACATCGTACGGTCACATAGGTCCAGCTCGGTACTGTTTCAACTACTACAGAAGTTTCAGGCTCTGATCTGACAATTTTTTCTGGATGAGTTCCTGCTGTAATACCACTGCATTGCACTGCATGGAGCAACCACACATTCTTCATCAAATCAGTGGAAAACTGTGTTGCTGACTGTATTTACTTTCACCACTGTACCTCATCCTTTGAAATTTCTATGTCCAGTGACCATAATGGCCACTTATGTCACTCTATGTTGTAGATAAGGTTTGCACAGTGATAGAGCTTGTGTAACATTATGTTCATCATCACATCTATTCTGCCTTTTCTGAAAGTTCCACATAGTTATATTTGCTTCTGTGTCAAAACATGTTACTAACTTATTTTGCAAAACTCATGCTGTGCTTTTGGTTTTGTGTTTTGCTCTGACATCCACTTTTTCTAAACATAGCTATTTGTCAAGCCTAGCAAATGCTTTCTGCTGTAATCTACTCTTGAAAATCTGAAGTTCTGATAAATTTTTCCTTAGTAAGTAATAATAAGTAACAATAATAAGTAAAGTTACTTAAGTAATAACTTTTTTGTAAAAAAAAATTAAAAATAGGCACAGGACATGTCCTGCAGCTTTCATGTTGCAGAAGATCAATATCTCTTCCCAATATAATACAGTATCTCTAAAATAGGGGCAAAGTGAAAGTTTTGAATCAATTTCTTCAGTGACAGCTGAAGATAGCCAACTGTCAAAAGGGAGAATAAAATAAATGGAAGATGGATGACCGAGACAGTTCTGAAACATGCTCTCAAAGTGCATTTTTACAGTTATTCTATTTAGTTCTCCTTATGCTTTCATACCTTTAAATACCATACCAGTTGTTATATTCTTGAAGAAGTTATTTGAAGAATGATTCACAGTCCATTTATTGTTATTCTGTACAGAGATGTGATGAAATCAATGTACTCTGCACCACAGGCATAATATAAAGCAGATGGTTTTTCCTCAAGCAATGAGTAGGTTAAAATCCAAAGTATAATAGAAGGTATATAGTGCTTCTAGATTAAAGCTCTTGCATGCCAGATTTGTAGCTTTGATTCTTTCTGATTTTAGTGCTTAGTAGGATTTATTCCAGTGATTCTGCCCTTGAGCCAAAATGAATCAGCTTTTATCTAGGATGATCATATATTGGCTAAGCCCTGTAGCTTTTCTTTTAATAAACATGTAACTTTAACCTATCATTACATGTACATAAAACATTACAAATCAAGTTTGCATAAAACACTATAGCCAAAACAGAATCCATTAGAGTTCAAAATTGGGTTCATTTGCAGAATGAACACTTCTAATGTGTGGCCTTCTGATTTCTCTGATTGCCTTCTCGTCAGCTTTCTTGTAAACAAACTCATTCTTGCCCAAGCTTAGTCTTATTTGTGGGCACCACGGAAGAGCATCTTCAGGCTCCTGCCTTCAGAGTGAAAAGGCTTCATAGAGCTGCAATTTCTGACTAGAAAGTGACATTGTCATGTGTGCAAAGCGACCCTCTGATTTTCTTGTCTTCCTTGGCAGCATGAGCAGCAACTTTCAAAAAAATGTTTATTTATCTATTTGGCTTACTTTCTTAAACCTCTTTGTTTTTTAAGGCTTTCAAGGTTTTGCTCATACTCTAAAAGATCAAATTTCCTGAATCTGGAATTATTATTATTCTTTTCCCAACTCTCCAAAAATACATTTTTTACTTTGAAAATAGTCAAGCAGATCCTCTTGTCAAACATATTTACCACTGTTCAAGAGCAAAAGCAAAAATCTGTCTCTAAGGCTCCTGCATGTGATACTTGCAAGAGACAAATCAGTTACAGAGTTAACTTTGTATGTTCTGCTCTTTTTGGTCCTCAGCGCACATGATGAGACAGGGACATAAAAACAAGAGGGCAAGTTGCCAGTCTGCTCTAGAACATTTTGGTTTTCACAGCATGTGGGAAATTCCTGCAGGGTCGTATTCAAGCTGTAATTGGAGGGTGGAGGGTCATAAGCAATCCTTGCCACCAGTGATGTTTTCAGTGAGTCTTTTGAAAGCATCCTGAGATCTCTGGGAATATGGGCTGGTTTTGTTTGGGAACATATTTACAGAATCTGAAGCTAGAAGAGTATCAGGCATGCAGTCCAATCTGCTGTCTAAAAACTTAACTGATTAGTTCCAGGGCAAATAGAAAATAATTTGCTCTCACCCCAAATTGCTTTTAGATGTCTGTCTAGACTACTCAAAGAGGCAAGAGGAGTCTGACCTGAGATATCTCTGTGGTTTCAACTATGGGCTCCAGTTTCACAAATTTATCTCATTAACTCAGCTATTACCTGAGCAGTCCCACAGAGAAGCTCTCAGCAGGAGGAATAACATCTAGATAGGGCTGAGTGATTCAAGAGGAGGTGAAAAAATTGTTTCAGACAGCCAGTCTACCCTGTTGAAGGCTATAGTGTACTCAGGCAAGAGTACTGCACCCAAATATTTGCACAGGGATGTGTACCGCTCCTGCCCTCCCACCAGCCGTTCCTCTCTTTGCCACTAGTTTTGTAGGTCTACTTGGATTCACTACAGGGTGTCATTTCCACAACTAGAAAATCAGCTCCTCAACAAGACTACCTCAAGCACTGTGCAACATGGTAAAAGAGAAATACTATAATTCATACAAGTAAGTCAGAGGGGGTTTCCCTCCTGCCTTTTTCTCCTACATGCAAAGCAGAGGCCTACTTAAGCATTTCCTGTAAGTCTTGCAGCTCTGAGGTTTGTATTGACTCAGAGCAAAATCATTTACACTAATAAAGAAAGAAGGCAAAGCTTTCTCTCTAAATTTAATACAGACTTTTTCCTGACAGCTTCAAATTCTGAAACAAGTAGTATAAGGTTCTCACTGGGTGCTAATATAACTCACTTATAAAAGACCAACCAACAGAAATACTGCAGAAGGTGAAGATAAAGCAGAGTCTTCCTACGCTCTCCGGTTTCATGTTAAGATCATTCAGCATGTGACTTACAGTACATTTCCTGCAACCTTTAAAGATGCTCAGCAGGTCTGTAGTAGGTCTGTAGCAGGTCTCAACAGGTCAAACAAAGAAGAGTAATTATTTGAAACAATTTGTATATTTTACATGCTAATTTAGCATGGGTGATTTTAATGCTGTCTGTCCTTCGGACATTCCCTCAGCAAGCTTTCCCAAACCTGTCCTCCAGGGGAATATTTCTAGGGGTGAGAAGTAAGTGCACAGTCCTTAATGCTAAACTGCTTGGTGTGCTGGGACAGCCCACAAAGCCCCTGACGACAGCGAGAGATTTACTGGTCCTTGGAACTGCTGCTTCATTTCACTTAGAAAAAAGACTTCAGAAGATCTTTATCGAGGACAATAAAAACTTTTGGTTACTACTGACCTGGGCTGCTTCAAGCCAGCTATAGAAAGATGAAAGACGCTGTCTCGCAGTACTTATCTATTGAAGCCTTCCAGTCTTTTTTAGCTCTGGATTGAAATATGATAGTTTTTAATCACCATATTGTTAGAACTTGTTCACTCTGCCGCAATTAATGCAACGAGAAGGCATCTGCACAGAAAATTGTTTGATCATTACTTCATTTTAAATGAGGGATATAAAATTACTGCAATGCAGAAACTCCCTATTTTTTTTAAGAACTCATTGTTCTCCATGAGATTAATCATGACTCTCCCATATTTTTACAAACAGTTTCTTCTCCAGTGGTTTTTTTTTGTTTTGTTTTGTTTTTTTTTTGTGACTGATGGGAATTCTATTAACTTACGTTGAGCATTTGGCTTCAAAGTAGTCTTAGCAAAAAGGATGACTGACATATGCCTGCACTAATAAATCCCATGTCTAATTGTATTTTATCTAGAAAAGTATTATCTTCCTAATATATGGAATCCACTCCTTCACAGGAGGAAGATTGCCCCTTTTCTTTTTAGAATCTCAGGTGGAATAAAATGCAGGATTGTGTACTCCAGTCTTGTTTGGGGTTTTTTGTGCCACTTGTTCCAAACAATTCAAAAAGATAACTTTTGGATTAAATTATCTGTTTAGTGTAAACATATACTAGAAATTATAGAAAATAAATGGTTTTTTCTACTATTGAAACTGTTTAAATCAGTTCAATCTTCCTTCTGGAAAAAAAAGAATCATATTTTAAGAAGAAAAAATATCACAACAGAGATAAATACAAATTACAACTCTCAATGTTAGAAGAAAAAGAAGTAATGGAAAACATACTTGTTTGTTACAGAGGTAACATTTGAGAACATGATGGTATGATTGCCTGTAAGCGGTAGGGCATGGTTCTTCTCTGCCTTGTACTGACAAAAATCAAAGGTAATGGGGGATATTACAGAGAGGAATAAAGTTCAAGCAATATTAGACAATGTTATGTTACACATATGTATATGTTATATGTATACATGCACACGTAAATACATGTATGTAGTTTCCATTATCATTTTGCTGAAAAATGTTCTCATTTTATCCCACCATGCAGGCAGGCAGTGTGATGATTCTGTGTGGCAGTAATGGTTTCATTTGGAAATAGGCTGTGGTTTAGTGCCGAGTTCATTTACTTTTTGTTTAAATTTGCTTTTCATTGTTTTGCTATGTAGTTAAACATGCGTTTGAATTACAGTACAGCTTAGTTATGGTGGCTTCTATATTCAGCGAAAACAAGGATAAATAAAACTCCAAATAAAATAAAACCATATGCCAAGTATGAAAGCTTTGAACCTTTGCAACAACACAGGAAGTGAAATGTGAATTCTTTCCTGTGAAAACATTTGGGGAAAGTATGAAATCTGGGAACTGGCTGGGTTCTGCACCTTGTTTGTTTACCAGAGCAAACACATAATTGCACCGGGTTACACAACACCCTGTTGCATGTTGCTTGCAGTCCCTTCACAGAGAAGACTTTCAGGAAGGAAACACTCAATAAAGAAGAAAAAGAAGATCCAAAAAATCTCATTCTGGAAACTGGTGCTTGCTCCACAGCTCTGGGGAAGAGCAGCAGTTATTGCTGGGACTGGGAGATCATGGAGGGATCCTGACTGCAGCCGTAGAGAAAAGTGGGAGGTATTTGGGGAATAATCTGAGGAAGATCAGCCACAGGTGTGGTGCATGGCCAGAGCCAGGAAAGGCCCTGGGGAGGGAGACTGAGAGGCCAGGTTTGGACAAGGTCCTCACAGGGAGGACTGGGACCTGCCAGCGTGGGACCAGGCCTGCAAGTCGGAAGAGGAGGTTAAGTTTAGGGCCCAGATGAAGGGATGGAGTCAAAAAGAGGTGAAATAAAGGAATATAAGCAGGCAGAGAGGCAAAGACCCATTTTAGGAAGGGAAGGGATGATCCTGTGAACCAGTTAATGCACTCTAAGCAGGTCGGATGCAACCAGACTCTGGATTCAAGCTAGGGCTCTCAAGCAGAATTTGAGTGGAGAATGCAAAACTGAGACACCGAATACCACTGCACAGCTGCCACATAAGCCTGCAGGCACCTAAACGCCAGAAATGCTTTCCTCTTTTGCTGCAATTCCCCAGTGCCAGGGTTCACATCTCAGCACATTCCCAGAACAGGTCCATTTCTGACAGGGCCGAGCAGCTGGGAGCTGGGCAACCAGGCATTCCTCTGCCTAAATCCCCAAAAGGGCATGATCAGAGAGGCATTTGCAAGGCATGTTGAGCACACTCGTGACTGCCACTTTCCTTTAAACACTGACATGAGCAGAGGGGCCCCTTTGCAACACTCGCAGGGTTAAAGCAGTTGCCAGGGTTGCAGAAGAGCACCTTTGTTTCCCCAGTGGATGTCTCCAGGATCTGGGAATCCAGCCTAGACCTACACTTTTCTTTCCTAGTTGGGCCAGCAGGCAGGCTGTGGTCCCTGGAAAAGGTGTTGGAAGTAACTTTGCAACCAGTTTGTAGGAACACGTGGGCCCCACCTGTATGGGGTACAGATCAGGGGGAGCCACATGGCTGCACCACAGCAGAGACAGGGAGGAGGGCACTCTTGTGAGAGAGGGGGTGAACCGGCCCAACAGCATGGCCTGCAAACACTGCTGCAAGGCCACCACCTCTCCAGGCTGCCAGCCACGCTGGGTCCCATCACCAGCTGTCTGCTGGCCCCCACGCGCTGCCAGGGAGCCCCCATGCAGATGCCTAGGTGCGGATAGCTAGATTAACATAAAAAAGAAGACCCTTAGTAAGTGTTGGAGTGCAGTTATGTTGTCTGAGGCAGACCTTGGCAGCGAAAGCAAAGGTGCTGTTTTGAGCCCTACCTGCTATTATATCCCTTGCAAGCTAACTCCTATTGCTCTTTATTTTTGCAGTAAAAGCACCAAGTAAACATGACTGGCATTTTACACAACATTGATTTACAGCTTCACCCTCTAAGCCTCTTTTTCTTTTTTATCTCTTCTTTACTGATATTACTGCCCTCAGTGGCATGTCATAGATAAGAATACACTAATATTTATTACATCCACACATCTTTATCATATGTCAATGCATGGTTACAAGTAACAGAAGACAATAACAAAGGAACAACGTTATAACAACCACTGTGTGTACAGCCACTGGGATAGCTGCTTGATTATGTTATTGAGTACATGCTTTACTTAACCACATATAAAATTCAGTCTGCATTCCCCATGTATTGTATCATAGAATCATAGAATCATAGCATGGGCTGGGTTG
>NW_010113521.1:0-840 GCF_000699245.1 Pterocles gutturalis | reverse complement strand
CCTGGGGCACACTGACGTCCCAAACACCACCAGCGCTTGCCAGAGCCCTTCCCAAAAGCCAAGCAACCCCCATTAACATTATTTAATAGAAAATATTCAAATTTTACTCTTTTAATCCCAATTTAATGTCATTTCAGTCGCGTTTCCCACCACACAGGAGTTTTCCAGCTGCTCCAGGGGCATTGCAGGACAGGTTAGGAGGGAGCAATATTTTTTTTGAGAGGACTCAGCTAAAGGGATGAAGGGATGAGACCTGAAGGCAGCTCCCTGACGCTGTCCCCTTGCAGCATCACTCATCTCGATGCGGATCTCAGGAGGCGGCAGCAATCCCCGCCGACAGCTGTTGTCACCTGTGGTAGCGGTGACAAAAGACCTGGGCTCCGGAGAGAAGCTTTTTGGTTCGTAAAGCAAAAGCAAGAGGCAAAGGGGGATGTTGCCCTTTTTTTGGAGCACAGGGGCAGGCGGGGAGGCAGCTTCGGGTGGTGCCTTCCTGCTTCTGTGCCTCAGTTTCCCCTCCGGTAAAATCTCCCCCGTGCTCCTGGGGTGTGGAGAGGAGCATCCCTGTGCAACGAGCTTGAAGCTTTTTGGGAAACATGAGAAGTTTTGCAGAAGGGGGGGTTTGCAGCACTAACGCACATCCCAGGGGATGAGGACAGGCAAAGCTGGGGTGGAAAGGGACAGAGCTGGGGGGGGTCAGGTGGGTGCCAGAGGAGGGGACCCCGCTCCAGCAACCCCAAAAGGGAAAGGGTAAGGTGGACATATGAAAGCATTAAAAAGTCTCCTGAAGGAGAAAAAAAAAGAGGGTTTTAAATTTTTTCTTTTTTTTTCTTCTTTTTTTTC
>NW_010113520.1:2020-20222 GCF_000699245.1 Pterocles gutturalis | reverse complement strand
GGGGACGTGTGTCCCTTGTCTGGTGTCAGCCAGGGGAGGAGGGGACAGCGCGGCACCCGGGGGGCTCTGCTTCAGGGTCGTGCTGAGCAGCTTCACAATCTTAGTGCGGGGAAGTCTGGGCTTGGGCTATTCTACCCGTGGGTCTAGCTGCCATGCCAGGGCTGCGCGGGCTCATCCCTGGTTAGCAAGGGCTTTTCGGGGGGCTGGGGTTGGCTGGGGGACAGTGCTGGTGGTGCTGGGCTGAGCGTTGCCCCAGCACCAGCCCGTCCCGTGGTCCCCACTGCCTTCACCTCCAGCGTTCCCTTTGCAAATGCATGTACAGCTTTCCAGGCTCAGGTGTACGCTGGTGAGATGCTCTCCAACCTGGAGATGGGACAGGCGGTGTGCAGGGGTGCTCTGAAGGAGCCTCGTATGCAGAGCAACCTCAAGTCGTCCTCTCCTGCTCAACTGGAAAATCTAAAGAGCTGCCTCTCCAAGACCTTGCTTAACCACAAGAGAGGTCCTGGGGCCAAGAGGGTGTTTGTCCCCACGGCTGAGGTGTGGGGCTGTGAATGGAGTTGCTGGACCCAGTGCTCCTGTTCGTGCTGTTGGGACACCAGTTATCCTGCTGTAATGAACCACTTGGCTCATTCCCACGTTTAGCCAAACCTTTTTTTCCCTTCCCAAAGGAGATGTGTCCCCTCCCTGGGCATTCCTCCAAGCTTGCACCAACCCAGGTCAGCAGCGGGAGATGTGTTTCTGGTGGAAGATGTGAATCAGCACCCCATAGCCATGGCTGTGGTTACATGTGTGCAAAGTCTCTGCCAAAAACAAACTTCTTAAACCTGTCCTCTGGTAGTGCTGCTGGCTGGGCAAAGCCAGACCGTCCTGTGGCTTAAGCAGTAAAAGTCAAACGTTGTCCAGTTTCATGGACATTGGGAGCTGGTACCTGCAACGAAAAGGCTGGATGGCCCCTGCAGAACTGGAGGGATGTTTTTAGTGCAAAAACCTTTCTGCCCTCTTCTTTTTAGCCAATTCTGATTCTTTCTACCCAATTAGCTAATTCCTAATAACTTGCAGTAAGAAGAGAAGGTGAGGAAAAGACCAACCCTTGTTTCTCTTCCAGTCTCCCTTCATCTCAAGCCCTTGGTCTGCACATCTTCAGCATGACCCAACTGGTCCTGAGCTCTTATGAGGCTTAATGTGAAATGGAAAAAAAAAAAAAAATGACTGAGTGCTGGTGTCTAGGATGGTGAGAAATGTCCAGGGACTTACATAAACTCCTGGGTTGGGCTTCAGAGCGGTGGGTAAGAGGAAGGGCTGGTGGCAGGGGTTGGGCAGGTGAAGGCTCGCTCATCAGTCCTGGCTTCCTGAGATCTCTATGGACGGTCAGGATGGTGTGTCCTGAGGGAAGAACACCTACTTGCAAAAAAAGGTGGTGGTTTTGGGGATACCCTTGAGTAAAGTCTGTAGGAGAAGGCACAGTAGAAATAGGGAACTCGGAGCCCAGCTCCTGCCCTATTTGCAGAAACTGAATCTGTGTCAGTGGCTGTCCTGGCAGCTGGGCTGCCTGCGGCACTGGCCCTGCAGAACCTGGGGACGTTGGTTTTTTGTGAGTACCTGGACTGCCTGACCTGCCTAAGGTTGGAGCTTTAACTCAGTGATGCTGCATCGGCTCATCCATCTGCCACTTACCGTTTCTTCTCCGCTTGGGTCTCTTGCGGATGAGCTCTGGCACGGAGGCTGTGCTCACACACAGCGTGGCTGCTCCTCTCAGTCTGGAGAGGAAACCTCAGCTCTCGGCTTTACGGAGCAGGGTGGCTGAAGCCTCTCTCCTGGAGAAGCAGGGTTTGGGCACTGGTGATGGAGCCGCTGTTCACCTGGTCCTGTCTGGAGATGAGCAATAGCCGGTTCCTTTCTGGTCCTCAGGAACAGAGATCAGTGTGATCAGGAGGGGTCAAACCTCTCAGTGACACTTTGCAACCGATCTCAGTGAAAAATATTCTATTTTTATTTCAGACATATGACTGTGGTTTGACCTACAGCTTAATTCTAAGGCTCCCCTGTTAAGTCGATCTTGCTTAGCAGCATCTGTGGAGCACCCTGAGCTGCCGTGCCCAGACGGAAGAGGACTGAGAAAGGCAGCAGGGAGCTGGGATGCAGCTCCGTCTGACTGCGCACATATTATATGAATAAATGCATACGCAATAAGGGACCCGGGGAGTGCAGGTCAGAATGAGCAAGTAAAAGAAAGCAGATGTTGCAGTTCAGACTCTATTGGACA
This sequence comes from Pterocles gutturalis, assembly GCF_000699245.1. Taxonomy (NCBI): domain Eukaryota; kingdom Metazoa; phylum Chordata; class Aves; order Pterocliformes; family Pteroclidae; genus Pterocles; species Pterocles gutturalis. The sequence continues at coordinate 17,959 of NW_010113520.1, read as the reverse complement.
CTCAGGAGTCGGGATTAGAAACTGGGCTAAATAAAATCTTGTCCTCTGACTGCTTCTTTGCCATGAAATCCTTGAGGCTGGCAGGATGGAGGCTCCTGGGCAGCAGCAGGGTGTTGGGAGGCGGGAAGGGTTTGCTGGGTGGGTTATGGAGACATCTGCTTGGGGATGGGGCTTGAAGGAACTGGGCTTCAGCGAAGGGTTGTGGGGCTTGTGGGTGGCACAGCCTCACCATGAAATGGGTAAAGAAAGATGGGGTATTGCAGGGAAGCTTCTGGCAGCTTTTCTTCTCAGCCCCCTGTGGCAGCAAATAGGTGCACAGGCAGATGGAGCTGCTCCAAGGCAGGAGAGCCCTTGGGGGGCTCGGCAGCGGGTAGTGCCCACGTGCCCTCGCTGATCAGCGGATCAGACCCGCTTCTGTAATCCCGCTGAGTTACTTAACCATGACTAGGGCTTGTGCTTGCAGAGGAAGTAAGATTATGGTGGAACACACCCAAATTAGGTGCTCAAGAAGGAACAGGCTCTTGTCTGTCCATAAGGCAGCCCCCGGGAGGCAGGGAGCGGAGACAGATGTGCCCAGATGCCAGCTCCTGGCCCGGGGAGTTGGTGAGGGCTTGAGTCACATCTGGGCTCCCGCAGGCATTTCCCAGCAAACGGGACAGCGATATGGAAACCACAGCTGTGCATTGCCTTTGACCTGCTCCATGGCCAACTGCGAGTCACCGCGGGACAGAGGAGGCAAAGGTGTCCTGCACAGCTGTCGGGACGCAGCTGGGTCGCCATCCCACTTCTCTGTTTTTTGGGAATCCTGTGGACCCTGGTACACAAGCAGTTGTGCCGATGGGTGTGCTGCCTCTCCCAGCCCTTGCCCGATTTTGGCTGCGTGGAGCTTCCAAACCTGGCAGAGGAGCGGAGCCTTTGGGACTTTGGGATGGGGTTGTTCGTGCCAAGCAAGTCAAACATGCAGAGCTGTGAATAATTCAGTGCTAGTTTGTCTGGCACAAAGTGAGCCTCCAGCAAATCAAAACAGCACCGAAATCCTGCGGGTAGGATCTGGAAAGTTGAGCCTGAATAAATAAGCCTACAGACGTCCTATGGCATGAACCTGGTCCTTCTGTATACATAAGAGTTCCCAATTTAGATCTGGCTCGGTTTCAGTCTGCACAGCATGCCTGGATCCTCTGGAGAGCCCCTGCCAGAGCTGCTGCCTTCAGCTGGGCTTGATGCAGAGCCGAGGGTGGATGTGCTCAGCTGCAGCCACCAAGCCCAAGAGTTGTCTCCTTACTCTTTTTTTTTTTTCTTTTTTTTTTCTTTTTTCCCCCCTTGCAGAATGTCAGGATTGACCCCAGGAGCATTGCCTTCACCATGTGGAAAGACGTTCCCGTTCCTTTCTACCTGTCGGCGCACTTCTTCGAGGTGCTGAACCCCGAGGCGGTCCTGCGGGGAGCGAAGCCGGTGCTGAACGAGCGGGGACCCTACGTGTACAGGTCAGGTACCGCTTGTGGGCCAGCTAGGTGTCAGCCTGGCCACCGCGCTGCCTGCCTGGCTTCTGGCTGACTCCTCCGGCAGGAGGATGTGGCATTAGCACACTTGGCGTGAGTCCAGTGGCGTGGGATTTTGAGGCGACCCGAATGTGTTCTAATTGCTCTGATCTTGCTTACAGCCACCAGTTGGACTGCTGGCCGCCGGGGTGGTGGGGCTGGTCTGTGCTTCATGGACTTGTGGAGCTCAGTCCCATGTTGGGATGTGTTGGGCAGCCAGACTTGGACTGATATGGTCCAAATGAAGGCAGTGAGGGGTGTTGGTATGGTGATGGGCAGCCCTTATCTTCAATGTGGGCTTGTTTCATCTTCATTCTGCATTGAAGAGTCCAGCTCCAGAGCTGGAGTCAGTTCAACATCAAGCTTTATGGATTGGCATGAGACCTCTTGTCTAACATGAGGCCCAGAATCTCCCTAACATGAATGCTTTGGTCATGAGAACCAGTATGGAGCACTCAGACCCGCTCAGTCCCACCTGCAGCAGGGCTGGGTCTGTTTGCCGTGGATGAGGATGGTGGGTGAAGCCCCAGGTGCTTCTCTGGACCTGAAATGTGAAGTGATGGTTGATGTTGAGTTGAGCGTGTGAACTTGCCCGCAGATAGCGATATCCAACACATCAGTGCCTACACATGTAGGCGGAGTTAGGTCAGCAGGCTAAGCAGGCTCATGTGGGAAGATTATTGGTTTAATCTAAAGCTGGTTGAGTGGCGCTGGGGGTACCTGGCAGTATATATGTGCCCTCATTTCCCCTAGGCTGGCGAGATTAACGCCGTGTGGATTCTGTATGTTGTGATCCCGTCAGTCGCTTGGCTTGGGGAAAACGCTTCACTTACCATAAATAAGAATAAACAAAGGGGCAAAGCTTATTAGTGTCCTTGTGTTCCCGCTGAGCAAGATTAGTGCCCTTCCCTGATGTGAGCCATAAAACACAGGCTCCACAATAAAGGACTTTGTTTTTGCTGGTGGGGTTGAGCTTCAGCTTTCTCAGGAGCTGGAACAGGCTTGGGGACAACCTTGTGCTGCTGTGGAGCATTGCAACCCCTATGAGATGGGCTGTCCCCATGGCGTGGAGCGGCGTGGTGCTGGCGGTGTGCTGGAGATGGCATGGCCCAGAGCCCCGAGGAGCGGGAGATCTGTGGTGCTGCCCTGGACCTGGGAGCCATCAGGGAGCTATGGGGCAATCCGTGTGGGTTCATGGATTGGGCTTGTGCCATCTTGTTTGGTCCTCTCCTGTTCTGCAGGTTGTTTTGGTGTGTGGGTTGGTGTCGGTCTGCTTATCTGGGTGTCTCTCTGATGGGGCTGGGCTTTTCATCAGCTGTAGGTGAAGTGACAGAGGGCATTTATGGTTTTGGCTTGGAAGAAACACTTGATGTCTGCAAGTTGCTGCAGAATCCTGTCTGCCAGGGGTGCCTCACTCCCTGGCTACCATCTCCTCCTGCTAGACCCTAACCCAGGTCTCGACGCTGCCTGCTCTGCTGTCACCTGGCTTCTTGCTGGGGTTGGATCTCCTTCCTCTGCTCTTCAGAAGCAAGCCCAGCCCTGGGCAGGCCATCCCTGCTCCACACACATTGCATGGTCACTTCACAGGAGAAGGATCCAATGCTCTCTCCCGTCTCTTTGCAGGGAGTACAGGTATAAAACAAATATCACATTCCATGACAATGACACCGTCTCCTTCCTGGAGTACCGAAGACTCTACTTTCAGCCGGACTTGTCCAACGGCAGCGAAAGTGACTACGTTGTTGTGCCAAACATCATGATGATGGTAAGAACTTGCTCCTTGGATGAATACCACCAACTTGGGAGCTTGCGGGGAGGGTGGTGATGCCCAGTGCTGACTCAGCTTGCTTTCTTGGAGGGCTTAAGGCTAATTGAGCCGTGAGATGGTTAAACTTATAAAACACAATGTTCTGCCTTCTGGGTGTTGGTTGCTGTGTTGGGCTGTTGCCCTTCCAAAAGCAGAGTGTGCAGATGGGCTGGCAACGCAACCTCCTCCGAGTGTCCTCGGGGGAAATGAAGCCAGGGAGCCCTCAGCTGCTTTCTTCCCAAGCTGAGGGTGAAGGGTGAATGGTGAACCTCTATCCAAAGGGTTTCTCCAGGGCTGTAGGGGGGTGCAGCAGGAGGACCTCGCTGAGCACCAAAGATGCCTTGCTTCCTCCTTGGTGAAGATGGAGCTCTCATCTCAGAGGTTTGTTTTCTTTCCCAGGCAGCATCTGTAATGATGGAAAACCTGCCAAACTTTGTGAAGCTTTTACTGAGCGGAGCCCTGGCTGGCCTGAAGCAGGAGGCGTTCATGAACCGGACGGTGGGGGAGATCATGTGGGGGTATGAAGACCCTCTTATAGACACAATAAATACGATTGTTCCTGGCCTGATCCCTTTCAAGGGGAAGTTTGGCATATTTGTAGAGGTGAGTAAACTGTTGCTTGGGAACACTAAAATGACAGCAATATTGGTCTTGGGACCGAGCGTCTGGGCTATCCTCCTCGCAGGCTGTTTGGAGCAGCCGTGTGTGGCTGGTGGTGGCTGTGAAGGCTGCCTTAGTTCTCTCCTCAAGCAGAAATCCATGTGTTGGAAGCTGTCGCTGGCAACTGAAATAAGTAAAAGTTCAGCAGCTTCCAGTGGGAAGCACTCCTAGAGCTGAAGAAGCATGCAGAGTCCTTGACATTTTGCAGCCCTGCTGCGTATAATGGATTAAAAGTGAGTTTCTTCTCTCTGCAGTTCAACAACTCCCATTCGGGGCTGTTCACCGTGAACACGGGCATGAAGAACATCAGCAGAGTTCACGTCGTGGATACATGGAACGGACTAAAGAAGGTGAGTGTTGGGCCGGGAACCTCTCACACAGGGGTGGTGCCTGATCTAGAGCAAGATAACCTGAAAGCTCCCAGTGCTGTGGTATCTCTGGGTCAGAGGTTTGAAGGCAGGTTTCTGCGGGACTTTACCGCTGCAACTTCTGTTCTATCAAATTGCCAGAAGGCAGCTGTACGGCAGGAGGCTTGTCATGAGTGTCGGCAGGAGGCTTGTCATGAGTGTCGCTTGGACTCCATTGAAATGCTGATGGAGCTGGTTGCTTCTAGGAGTTGAAGTCCCTGGCTCTTGTGGCCTGTGTTTAAGGTGTTATTTAAATGTCCTTGCTAAAGGGGTGCTTATTTTTCCTTGTGGAATTCCACTCCTAACTCAAATGAACCGAATCTACAGATCGGCCACTGTGGGAGCACTTGGGATGGGGGATCTTGTCCTGTTCCTCCATTCATTGAACAGATGTTTGAATGGAAAAGATCTTGGAAGATCTTCAATGTTGGTATCTTTTTAAGCTGAGAGTGGACTGAGATGAGATATTAGGAAGAAATGTTTCCCTGTGCGGGGGGTGAGGCAGTGGCCCAGGTCGCCCAGAGAAGCTGTGGATGCCCCATCCCTGGAGGGGTTCAAGGCCAGGCTGGGCTAGTGGGAGGTGTCCCTGCCCATGGCAGGGGGGGGAACGAGATGAGCTTTAAGGTCCCTCCCAACCCAAACCATTCTGTGACTCTATCTCAAGCTCCATGGCAGCAGAGCAGGGTGGTGGCTGTCCCGTGCAGGGGTGGGAGCCAACTCTCCAGCGAGCTTGTCGTCCTGAGCTCTTCTCTCTCTCTCCATCTCCCAGGTGAACTACTGGCGGAGCACCGAGTGCAACATGATCAACGGGACCGCGGGGGAGATGTGGCCACCATTCATGTCCCCGACATCGCTGGAGTTCTACAGCCCTGACGCCTGCAGGTGAGGCCACAGCTTGTCCCTGGGTGGGTGGCAGGAGATGCAGCGCACATCCTGTGCCCGCAGAGTCCCTGTGCTGTGACACAGAGGCTCAGGGCTGGTTTCTGCAGCTGAAGTTCAGCTGTGGTTCAGTGTCGCAGTATCTGAGCTTTGCGAACAGTGTCATTGTCTAATTAGCAGCGTCTTGTGGTGTTCGTAAATACCTTCCAGATCGCTGGAGAAATCTGATGTGCTGATATTGAATCTGTGGAAAATAACCAGGCGAGATAAGATGTGGGAGGCGAGAGGAAGAAGTAAGAGTTGTCATAAGGAAATGCAACTATAACCATTTGTGGAACTATTTCAGCTGACTAAACGCTTGCAGAAGGGATGTTGGCAGGGAGAGCTTCTGCCACCATTTCCAGGCTGTGGCTTTTTTTTTTTTTTTTTGCCTAGTTCATGCACTGCTGGACCTGTTTGTCCTGTGTAAGACACCCTGCCCTTAGCTGATCCCACAGGGGTTAAAGTACCCTGCAGAGCCTGCCTGGGGCTGGAAGGAGGGCAGGGGTGGCACAAAACCCTGTCCCCAGCTTGGAAGATAATGTTAATTCAGGCTTTGTAGATAGTGCTGCAAAACAAGCAAGTGCTCTGTTGGATAGAGAACAATGACCTCTCCAGCTGAACAAGCAGAGTCAGCTGAGCCCAGTATTAGTGCAGTAATGCCTCTACACAAGGGCCATCAGCAAACACCAAAAGAAGCCAAGGACTTACAGGGAAGTTTACCAGTAATCAAAGTTTAAACATACATACCTGTTTCTGTAAAACTACAGAAATGTGCTGGGAACAGAGCATGTTTCCAGAGAAGGCATAATGTGAAGTGGAGGAAACCAAGCTTGGTTTCTCGTAGCGCAGGCGGTTCTGGTGTGACAGTGCTGTGGGGGAAGTGGCTGTGCCTCTTCACCAGGCAGTGCTGTTTCTTCTCCCCTGATCTCTATCTCAGCCTCTCTGCTAGCCCAGCTGGCTAGAAAGCAGTGACAAACCTCAGCTGATAGACTAAGGGCATGTCTGCCTTGCTGCAGGGCAGGGAATGGCATGGGATGGCTCATCTCCTGTGCTGTTTGCACAGAAAGTGCAGCTGATGCTGATGTCCCTACATGGATGTCCCTGCAAGGCAGGAAAGGCTTTGTCTGGCTGGTGTGCTGCAGCAGCCTCTGCCTTCTAGCTGGAAGGTGAGTGCAGCTGAGAAGCATGCAGGTAGCTGCTGAACATGCCCTGAATCCCCCATCCCTGGTGCTGGTCTCAGAAGGCAGCTGTGTGAATAAGCATCCCCCTTGGCTCGCCCAGGCTGTCTGCATCCCTGCAAGCCTCACTCGAAGGACCACACGTGAAGGAAGCAAACTTCCCTCCTGTAAACTTGCATCTGTCCTGGCCAGCTGGTAGCAATAATGCAGAATAACATCCCTAGCCTTTTGTGTATATAAAAAAAAATAATCTTGCTGCATAATGTTGTTCATAAGGTAAAATATTCCACTGTCCTGGCAGCCTGTATGCTGGAGTTGTGCTGCAAAAGAGGTTTAGCTGGTGTCCACCCTCGGTAACAGAGCCCTGCCACCTCGGAGCCAAGGCTTGCACAAAGAGGGGATTATCTCTTGGAGAGCAGCCCTGGGGATTACTGCGTGCCTTTAAACAAATCTCATCTGGGTGCTGCAAACAGATTTATAAGCCCGAGTTTTCTCTCTGTACCTAGTCCTGACCAGCCCTTTATTTGTGCTTAAAACATGAAAGCAAATGGCTTAAATGCTCATTCCCCATCCAAAGCACTGCTCCAACCATTTATCTTGATCTCAAAGTCTAAGTTACATTGCAACCGCATCTTATCCAGCAAAGATAAGAGCCTGCTTGTGAGGTGAGAACCTGTTGGCTAATCCTGATCCTTCTCCACTGAAACCCTTCCAGATCCATGACACTGGTGTACGAGCAGTCCGGGAAGTTCAAGGGTGTGCCCACCTATCGCTTCGTGGCACCAAAAACGCTCTTTGCCAATGGCACAGACTATCCACCCAACGAAGGCTTCTGCCCCTGCAGGCAGTCCGGCATCCAGAACGTCAGCACCTGTAGGCTGAGTAAGTCCTTTCCTCCTTGGGCTCTCCCTGCCGGACCAGTATGTAGGGATGTGACAGGACATCTGTAGGGATGTGACAGGAGCTTGGCTGGCTGGGAAATGGGCTCTGCTGTCTGCCAGAGTGCTGCGAGGTCCCGCCGGGGTCTGTGTGCACGGCATTCTTGTTTGCACGCCTGCAGGCATCTCAGCAAGGAGGGAAAGGGGGAAGAAATCCCTATGCCCAAAGCCTCCATGGTCTGCAGCCCTACGAAAGCCTGGTATTTTGGGAATGCCCAGGCATGCGGTGGGAGTGTTGTGTCCCCTGGGCTGGGGAGGTGGCAGGCAGGGGAGCAGGGGTGGGAAGAGGCAGGGCACATAACTTCCTCATTACGTGTTAACTTTGGACACGGAGTGCAGGTCACGCAGGAGGGAGAATTCAGAGTTAGTGTCCTAACCCGTGTCTGGGTACGGTGAGTTACTGTGGCATTGCGTGCAGGAGAGGGGGGCTCAAACACGGGGTCTTGACCCTCCCACAGCAATGGAACAAGCTGCAGGGAGGGAAGGGAAGGAGCTTGGGAGGAGAAAAGTATAAAATGCATAATAAGTATGTTCTCATCCAGATGCACCGATGTTCATTTCCCATCCTCACTTCTACAACGGTGATCCGTCCCTGGTGAACGCCGTCGAGGGCCTCCACCCCAGCAAGGAGCAGCACGCGCTCTTCCTCGACATCCACCCGGTGAGTCTGCCCGGGGGGTATCACCCCGTGGAGGGGTCTCTTCTCACCCCGGGGGTCCTGCCTGGGCTGGGTGGGGGACCCTGCCACCGGCTGCGCGGTGGCCTCACTTTGCTCTCATGACACTGATTTGAGGAGGTTCCAGAGTGCAAAGACTGGCAAGGACATGTGCAGATAAAAAATGTCAAAGCCATAAAGTAATTAAATAATTAGCCTGGCTTCTAGAGAATTGCAGAACTAATTATAAGCATAATTGTTTCGATAAGCACAGCTGAGTTCTTCCCAGACTTGGGTCCATGACACCAGGAGGTGTATCTAGCAGCAGCCCAGTTACTCCCCAAATCTGCAAAGACGTCCTGCCATGGCTGGCGAAGCCTGACTGCGCTGCAGCTGAAGCATCGCCACAATTTTTGGGCTGGCTGCTTCTACTCTCTCAACTTGTCTCTCTGGCTGTTTCTGCACTGGACTGTCGCAGCGTTATGTTTTCAGCGTATCTTTAGCTAAGGGTGCAGTCACCACCGTGGTGATGAGCTGGGGTGTCCTGAGCCATCCTTGTCCCAGCTGCTGGTGGGGAGGGGACTCTGGAGGTAAGGCGAGATGTGCTTCTTATCTAAGCATTGGGTTCTCTCTGCTTTTCTTATCGCAGTTACGGAAATCTAATTAAGTTTATTACAGTATCAAACATCTCCTGATAACAGGACCATTCCCTATATCCTTATCTAGCTGCAGCCTGCTGACTGCAAACAGGGGCAATCTAACAAAAACTCTCTGCCCTTAAAAATGTGTTGCAGAACTGCAGTGTCATGAGAAACCAATGCCTTAGTGCGTGTCAACAAGCCCAGCTTTGAAGTGTGGTGTTTTCATGGTCTTAGGGCATTGCTGGACAGCAGCTGTTGGTTCCTGGTTATGAGGAATGTTCTGTCCTTTGCTGTGCATGTGAATCTTTCGCATTGATGATGCATTTCCATCTTGCTGCTGGTAGGATGAATGACAGAAGAGGCTCATCAAGCTTCAAAAAATACTGAAGTTGCTATTAAACCACCCTGCCTAGGGAGTCACAGGTTGCATATGTTACTGGGTGATTTGAGCTTGTCTAGGTTGGGTCCCACAAGCCCAAGTCGCACAACACCTCCCTGGTTCGTGCTGTCTGCCCACTGGATGTGCCCCCACATCTGTCCAGGTTAGCTTCGTGCCTCCAGACTGCCCCACGGGATGTGCTCCCGTCTGAATGCTGCTGCGTGCAGCCATCTCGCTGGCTGGTGAGCATTCGAGTGAAGGGGACAGACTGCAAACTGCCGTTGGGACAGTGCTGTCTCTCTGTGAGCAGTCAGCCCCAGAGCCTGGGGACCGGTGCCTGGTTGACTGATGCTTGTGCATTGCTGGAAACTCCAGCCATGCTCCTGGTCTGGTGTGTGGTGGCTGCGGTGGATGTCAGGATGATCCAGTCCATCGCTCTGGAAGGTGGCACCCAGAGCAGCTGTGCTGGAAAGTGCGGGGCTGCTCTTGGGCAAAGCTCCCCAGACACTGTCTGTACTGATGAGCTGGTTGGTCTCTTCCTCTGCAGATGACGGGCATCCCCATGAATTGCTCCATCAAGCTCCAGCTGAATCTGTACATCAAGCAGGTCTCTGGTATAATGTAAGTAGTCACCTTGTAGAAACGGCCATCTCCTGTCCTCACGCTGGGGTCACTGCAAGATTTACTCTCCCCAAACGTGAAGTAGCTTTACCATTACCAGTTGTCCCAGTTCTAGAAGCCAGCTGGCTCATGTGGTGACATGTCAGCTATTCCAGTGACCTGGAGCTGCCATCCTTTAGCAGTGCAGCATGTGGCTGCCTGTCTGCTGGGCTCCTGCAGTGTTCCTGCAGCTGATGGAGTGGCCACTCGTCCTGCGGAGGCACAGGAGCCCATCGCCCGCCCTGTGCTGCTGCTCAGGGGGTGTTACACCCAACGTGGAGAGGCAAAGCACGCTCTGCCTGCAGGGCTGACCGCTGAAGCCTGTGTCCAAGGCTTTCAGCTCTATGAAAGCAAACAGAAGGGCTCTGTAACAAAGCTGTGTGGTGCCAGATGTTAAACACCCACAAGGGTGGGAGCGTGCACTTGCTGTTTGGCTCTGGTGCATCCACCAGCAGACAGCCCCGATGCTCTGAACCGGGCTGCAGCACCCTGTAGCGCAAGGGACTGAGACATCCTGGAGCTGCGTGAAGCTTTAGCATTACAGTTCACTGAGTTCGTGTACCTGGAGCCCAGATTTGGGCTGGCACTGTCTGCTGGTGTCAGAGTTAAGCACAAAGGGAAGCATGAGCTCTCCTCTTGCATGAAAAGCCCAAGCTGGACCTGGGAGCAGCTCATGGAAGCAGCTGGAATTACTGCTTCCTTACACTGGTTTCTGACTGCTGTCAGTCTGTGAGACCCGTCCTTTTAGGAAGAACTGTGACCCTGCTTGTGGCCTGATCAACCAGAAATCCAAGTGCCTATTTGTTTTTTTTCCCCCTAGGCAAACAGGGAAGATTACACCAGTGGTCCTGCCGCTGCTGTGGTTTGCTGAGGTGAGCTGCCTTCCCTGACCTGACTCTGCAGAGCATCTCCTGCGGGAGGGGGAAACTGCTTCCCCATCACCCGGGGCTGGGGAAGCTCTGCTTTGGGTAAAGCGTTAAGCCAGCCGGACTAATTAAGCACCAACAGAAGGCTTTGCAATACTTGGCAGTGTCGTTAATCCCTCTGAGCTGAACAAACCCTGCACTATACTCGGTAAACCTCTGGCTCTGTCCTGGCTGTGGGGTTCTGTAGGGCCTGGAGCAGAGCTGCCAGCATCCCTGTGCTAACGTGGGAGCGCAGTCCCCAGCTGTCTGCGGGACCGGCTGATTCCATCTCTTCAGTAAAAGCTTCTAGCTGAGTGAATCTTTCATCCATTCCCCAATCTGTGCTGGGAGAGGGGTTGTGCAGCTGCTCTGTCTCAGCCCTGGCTGGGAGGGAAATGCCACTGACAGCTTTGCTTTCTTTTTTTTGAGCAGAGTGGATACATTGAAGGCTCAGTCCTGAAGCAGTTTCACACCAACCTGGTGATGATCCCGTCCGTGCTGGAATACCTGCAGTACATCTTCCTCGGGCTGAGTGTCCCGTTCATTATCTCAGCAGCTGTACTCATGGCAACGAGTCAGGTAAGAACTTGCAGATGTTTGATGGGAAATGCCGTTAGTCAAATCAGACCTAATCAGATGATGTAGATTGGGCTGACAATCTAACACTCCTGAGGAAACATTGGCTGAGGCCACGAACCGTGTCCGGATGGTGCCAGGTGCCAGCACACAGCAGCAGGGCTTCCTCAGCCAGCCGGCAACTGGTCTGCGAAGAGATAACATAAAGCATTTCTGGCCATCTCTGTGCACAACAGATAGAAGCGGGTTCCTGTAGGAGGAGGCATTTCTCAGCTCATCCAGCTAATGAACAAGCCAGCCGAGCCAGCCAAGCCAGCCTCCGTGGAAAGCAGGGGCTGTGTGCCGTTGCACAAATCTCTGCAGGGTCCCAACAGTTTTCTAACCTGAGCAGAGCCTTCTCGAGAGGATGTAGCTACTTGAGCACAGCTTCTTCACCCATGAAATGCAGTCACCTGTGTTCTTGCAGGAGGGGCACAGACACTGTGGCTGCTTCTCAGCCCAGCCCCACTTTTTTTTTTTTTTAACTGAAATTCACTTGTTTCCCTGCGAACTACTCAAATAGCTCTGAAAGTTAAAGCCTGCAGGCTTTCGTGCATCTGGGCTTACTGAGAAGCCAAGACCTTTGAAGCCTGTGGGGAGCTGGCCCCCACTGGGCAGGACAGTGAGGGTGCCTGCCTGGCACACGACTCTGGTCTGGGCTGTACAGACAGAATATAAACCAGTTAAAACACTGGCTCCAGCTCCCAAACATCCACCTGATAACACTAAGCTCCCTAAAAGCCTTAGCTCTTGAAGCAGAGCTCTAGCTCCCTACCCTAACCTGTATCAAAGCAAGCTTATCGAGGTTTGAACTACAGTCAGATGGCTTGAGCTGGCTCTAAAGCTGCAGAAGGGAAGAGGCTGCTTGTGGGGATGAAAAGGCAATGGTGAGAGTGGTAAGGGGGGAAGCACGTGCCAGGGGCTGCTCTTACTCAGCCTCCCGTAACTGCCCTTACTGAAACGCTAATGCAAACCCCCTTTAAATAGCACCAGGGTTCTCCCAGTGTTACATAATTGGATTTTAACCAAGCCTACAACTGCTTAATTAACTTAAACACATGATCCCCAATCCCCTTGTTCCTCCACTCACTTCCCTGCAGGCTGGGAGCGATGTGAGGGCTGAGGGGTCGGCGGTAAACCCTTCCTGTGCTCCCCAGGCGGTCAGGCTCCGAGGGTGCAGAACCTCTGCATCAGCAAACGCTGGCAAACAGACTTCACTGCGCTGCGTAGCACCAGCGTATCTGAAAAATGTCAGAGTTTGCTGGGCAGCTCTTTGAGCTGTATTTGGGTGCTCAGCCAAAGGTGTCATGAAGTGCTAGAACTAAAAATCACTGCAGGAAGTGCCCAACTAACAGGAAAGTGATTAAAAAGCCTCAATGACCTTATAAATCTCCAAGGAAGCTGTGCAACAACACATGAAGATCTCTGCCTGATGACTAGATAGGAGCTTGTAAACTGGAAGACAGCAACTGGCAGCCAAGGTGTGTTCCTCATCTGATCGAAGCGTTGCTGATCTAAGCGATGATTGCTTAATCACGCACAGCCCTCCCTCTGGAAGCCAGAGGGGACACTGAGTGGGGACATCGGCTGCACCTTCATGTGTGTGCCCATGTGAAGGTCTCCCTGAGCCCAGCTTCCTCCCAGAGTATTTTGTGTGCCTCTGGCTTCTGGAGGGAGCAGCGTGCTCTAAACCCAGTCCAGACGAGGTACTGTGAAACGCTGAAATCTTAGTCTAGTTTGTAGTGGAGCCAGTTTGAAATGCATCTGTTGGACCTGCGCTTCTAACAATCCGTAGATCTGTACAGGCGTGAAACATGCCCAGACGCCGCAGCGTAACGCTCCTCTGCTAACGTGGCCCAAAGCCTGTGTGTGGATTCATTTAAAAGGCAAACAGACCATTTTAAAACTGGCTCGACACTGACCAGAATCTTAATTAGGGCTTAGTTTAACCTAAATTTTAAAATCTTCATTAATAACTAGATTCTAGTTAAACAGTGATTTAAAAAAAATCTCCTCCTCAAATTGGAACCCTCCTGGAATTCGTGTCCAAGTGCACCATAAACCAGCCTCATTGTCTTCTAGGAAAAATGCTCTTTATTTTGGAGTAGCAATAAAAAGAACTCAGACAGTAATAAGGCCAACCAGGCCACTTCTGCCAAAAAGCTGCCTCCGGTTAAGGGGATGGTGTTGCGGGAAGCCAGACTGTAGGTGGGTACCCAGTCAAGGTAACACGCTTTTCTCTCATCCTGATTTGATTAAACTTTGCTTAAAACCAATCAAACGGGAACTTTACTGTCCACATCTACCAGACATGCCCTCTTGGCAAGCTCTGATGTGATGATATTGTCTCGTGGCTTTATTCAGGGCAATTAGATGTCTTAATACTCACACTTAACCAGGCTGCGAGCCCATGCTCTGATTGTTTCTCCTGGTGGACCTGACCTGCAGCCCTGATAATATCAGCAGGGATCAGGGTGAAAAGTAGGGTTGGTGTGAGGAAACACTTTTCTTGCTTGTTTCCCCCCCTCCCAGTGTTTGGGATCCAGAGGTAAGTTTTTTTGAATGGGTAAAAACTCATGGGGGGATCAGAGGTTGTCACCTGGTGGGTGTCACTCCCCTCCTGCATGCAGGGAGCCTTGATGGAAAGGGAATTTGTGATGTATAAAATATCTGGGTTTGTATTACAGGCTCACAAAAAAATCACTGAATCGTTGAGGTTGGAAGGGACCTCTGGAGGTCATCTTGTCCATCCCCCCTGCTCAAGCAGGGTCACCTAGAGCTGGTTGCCCAGGACCGTGTCCACATGGGCAAGGATGGAGATGCCCCAACCCCCTTGGGCAACATGTTACAGTTTTTACAGTTTTCACAGTAAAAAGAACAAGTGTTTCCTAATGTTCCGATGGCACCTCCTGTGTTTAAGTTTGTGCCCACTGGCTCTTGTCCCATCCCTGGACACCACTGCGAAGAGCCTGGCCCTGTATTTACACCCTCCCTTCACATTCTTGTTCACAGCCCATTAGGTATTTATATACATTAATAAGGTTCCTGCTGAGCCTTCTCTTCTCCAGGCTCTCGGTCATGTGAGAGATGCTCCAGTCCCTTGATCATTTCAGTGGCCCTTTGCTGGACTCCTTCCAGTAGGTCCATCTCTCTTCTCCTGGGATGGACCTGGATGAGGTGTGGCCTCATCAGTGATGAGGAGAGGGGAAGGCTCACCTCCCTCAACCTGCTGGAAACACTCACAGTGCAGCCCAGTATGCTACCCAGGCACACTGCTCACTCGTGTTCAGCTCGGTGTCCACCACGACCCTCCAGTCCTTTTCTGACAAGCTGCTGAGGGTGGGGTGTTCCTTAGCATGTACGTGTGGGGTTGTTCTTCCCCAGGTGCAAGACCTCGTGAGGTTCTTGCCAGCCCATTTCTTCAGACCGTTGAGGTCCCTTGGGAGGGCAGCATGACCTGCTGGTGTATCAGGCGCTCATCCCAGTTTTGTGTCATCAGCAAACTCACAGGTCATTAATAATGATGTTAAACAGGACTGGACCCAGGATTGACCCCTGGTGTACATGGCTAGTTACTGGCCTCCAGCTACATGTCATGCCACTTCTCATGACCCTTGGGTCCTGGCTGTTCAGCCAGTTTTCAGTCCACCTCGCTGTCTGCTAATCCAGCCCATACCTCATAGCTTCTCTATGAGGAAGAAGCCTTACTGGGGTCCAGGTAGACAATGTCCACTGCTCTCCCCTCATCTATCAAGCCATTAAATCCATCATAGAAGTTCACCAGGTTGGTCAAGCATGATTTCCCCCTGGTGAAGCCATGCTGATGAATCCTGATGGCTTTCTTGTCCTTCATGTGCCTGGAAGCGGTTCCTAGGATTCGCCACTCAGTCACCTTCCCAGGGACTGAGGGGAGGCTGGCCAGCCTGTAGTTCCCTGGGCACTCCTTGAACTTCAAGACAGGTGTGACACGTGCTCTCCTGCAGTCTTAGGGCACCTCTCCCAGTTGCCGTGGTTGTTCAGGGATGATGAGGGGTGGCGTGGCAATGACATCAGCCAGCTCCGCAGCACTCGTGGGTGCATCCTGTCAGGGTCCCTGGGTTTATGTACATCTACTTAGCTTAGGTATTGTCTGACCTCATCCTTTTCCACCCAGGGTACAACTTCCTTGTTCCAGACTTTCACTGGGTTTCTGGGTTCCCTTTTGTCACCTGTCTTCTTATAGAAGCCCTTCTTGTTGTCTCTGACATCCCTGGCCAGATTCAATTCCAGCTGGGCTCTGGCTTCCCTAACTTCATCCCTGCATGCTGGGGTCTGGGGGTCTTCAAGCCGTTGTGTCCTTGATAAGATCCTGTCCATCTCCCTTTCATCTTCTCTGAAGCCGTGCAGCCTGCTGACTTGTCCTCTAACTCCTCTACCTGGTGACACAGCTCTTCAGACAGGGTGTTCGGGTGGTGTTACGAGTGTCAGTGGGCAGGAATGGAAATAACTTCTTTTTGTCGGAGGAGGAGATGCAAAAATCTTCAATTTAAGCAGTCTTCAGAAGAGGGTTCTTGGCCATGTTAAAGTCCCAAGAGTTTTGGGGCACGCACGTCCCAAGTGGGGACACAGTACCGCTGGTGCCACCGCTGAGCGCGT
>NW_010113520.1:387-1898 GCF_000699245.1 Pterocles gutturalis | reverse complement strand
GAGCCGGGATGACACCGAAGCCTGAGCCACCCCAGCACCCTTCCCACTGGGACACATCGCTGCTGGGGACAAGACATGGTTTGGGTCTCCAGAGGTCCCTGGAAGGTGGAATCATCCTGGGTAACTCCACGGAGACCCTGCCCACCACGGCAAAGCCATGGGACGGGACTGCTGCACCTGCAGTCCCACACCGGGGCACAGGAGACCCCCTCCACACACCCAAAACACAGTGTATGAGACCCCTTGTCCCCAAGGGGCTGGCTTTTGTCACAGCCCCTCTCTCTGCACGGGCCAGCAGGAGTGAAGAGGGTGGCTGGCTGATCCGAGAAGTTATTTTGCAATTTAAAACGTCCTGTTGCTCGGAATAAAAGGCACTTTAATAGGAGCCTTTAAAGCAAATGAGGTTTGTATGCGCAGCGCTGATGGGATTTAGTGATCTCTTTAAAAGCCCCCGTTCATCTCCCATCAATGGGGTTTGCTATCCTGAAGCCACTTACGGTTTTATTGCCACTTGATGTGACTGGACTACACCGCAAATCGATGCTGAGTGCTGTCACTTCGATGGCTCTTCCCAGGGCACCCGGAGCCTGCCCGGGGTCGCTCCAGCCTTTGCGTGTGTTGCAGGGGACAGCGGTGACTTTGAAAACCCCAGTTCTGTGCCAAAAGCTTGGCACTCTCCTTGAGCGTTAACGAAGATACTTGTGCTTTTGAGGTGGAGGAAGCTATGTGCAATCATGAGTGTAACGGTGGCCTGAGCAGGTTTTGATTAAAATATTGCAGATTTCTGAAATGAGGTCTTGGGAGATCTGGGGCTGGATGTTAGCTTTTTTGTGGGCTGGGGTCGCACTTTGGTGGGAGAGAAGCCCAAAGCCCAGGGATATTCTTGGTTAACTACCAATAAAATTAGTTGTCTACCAGACGTTTCTTCCTCGTTTCCAGCCAGGAGCTGGGGTAGCACTTGGAAAAGCCAAATAGGCCAGTGGGCCAGTGCTGGTGCTTCTGGTGAGGATGAAATTGAGTGAGGGGTCTCTGGTCTCTCTTGGACCAGAGGACTTGTTGCATTGCTTGTGCTACAGATACTGCTGTGAACTGGAAACCGTTGCAATTGTCTAAAACAGCCCTGTGACCTTCTCGTGGTGTCACCAGCACTTGTCCTCTTACACCTTCGTCCCTCTTACTGGGCAGGATGGGCACAGGAGCTAAAACTGACACCAGCCGCTTCCTGTGCTGGTGCATTCCTGGCTGGTCACAAAGCAGCTGGGCTTTGGCTGTTTTGTCACGGAAATAGTTGTGATGTGGCCCAGAACTTGGTCCGTAGGCTCAGCTTGCCTCGATGCCCAAAGCATGTCTCACCGGCAGGACGGGACTAGCAAAGTCCCTTCTTGTGGCCAGTGCTGCTGGATTATTTCCCATGGCATGAGTCCTCACTGAGGGTGTTGCTTAAACTGCAGCTGTAAACTCTCTCTGGCCTTGAACCCAAACTCACCCACCTGAAAACATCGGCTCAGCAT
>NW_010113520.1:0-356 GCF_000699245.1 Pterocles gutturalis | reverse complement strand
TCCACCAGCCTCGGCCAGTGGCGACGGCTGCGGGAACCGGGCAGAGGCACCGTCCCAGCAAGGTGCTGGGGGACACATCACCCATCAGCTCACACAAATAGGACCCTGCTGCATTCGGTAAAGCTAACACTAGAAAAAAGATAATTACCCTGGGGCTCACCCGCTTGAGGCTTTAATGACGGGCTGGTGCTAACTTGCTGATGTATGGGTGAAAAAATAAAATAAAATAAATACAGAAATATGGCCCTAGTGCCAGCTTTTTTGTGGTCTTTGCAGGAAAACATGTCGCGAGAGGCCTCCTTTCTTTTAAAGTACGGATCTGCGTGTGGCAATAGGGATGTGTCCCGGGGGGTGTC
>NW_010113519.1:0-309 GCF_000699245.1 Pterocles gutturalis | reverse complement strand
ATGGGGACCGGACCCTTCCCGCACGGATCCATCGGGACGGGTCCTGGGAATCGCGTTTCCCAGCTCGTGGTGCTGGGGGGTCAGAGCCGCCCTGGAGCGGGGGGGAAGCGGTGAGGGGGGGGCACCAAAAAAATGATGGACTCGGAGCACACAGGATCTGAATTCCCGATTTCTGGACGTCCTGAAGAAGGGACTCGCGTTGCCCGCCGTGCACCGGGTGGGGCGATGACCCAGCTGGGACTGGGGGGTCGTCCCAGTGACACCAGTTTGCTGCTGAAGCTGGTCCCAGTGCTGCGGCAGGGGATGGGG
>NW_010113518.1:34568-43690 GCF_000699245.1 Pterocles gutturalis | reverse complement strand
CCAGGACACGGGTGGCTTTCTGGGCTGCATGTTGCCAGGTGTTGGTCTGAGCTTCGCTGTGGCCAGAGCGAAGGGTCTCTGATAGCAGTCTTGCATCATGACATGTCTGCCATTGACATCGCCACGGAGGTGTGCATGCAGGGACAAAGCACCTTCACTTCAGGTATTTCTGATGAGCCAGACTCCAAGCTTCTTTTGTTCCCAGAGCCTTGAGCTGCACCCTAGAAATGGTTTCCAAAATATCAGAGTGGTGCAGAAAGATGTTCAAGTGGTGCAATGGATTTGGCCCAGTTGCACCCATGTCCTCAAGAGGGGAAAGCTGTTGGTCCTGCTAACGGCAGAGCACGGTCTCTGGGAAGGGTCGTTGTCCTGCCAGGCTTTGCCCTCTCCTTTCCCAGATCCATCCTGAAAGAGCTCTGGAAACCTCCCACACCAGCAAAAATAACGTGTGCTTTCTGTAGAAGAGGCAAAAGCAGATTTAGGTCAAAAATGACTATGTATAGAGCAGGGAAACATCTCCTGAACCATCTGCCGTGCACCAAAGCCAAACTCTGCTTAGAGCCTGCAGAGGCTTTAACGACAACAAAAAGATTGACTGGCTTTCATTCAGAGCTTTCAAACCACTTCTGCTCTTCATAAGGCTGTCTCAACACCGCTCCACTAAGCTGCTGTCCATCATAAACAAGCTCTTGGTTCTTGCTGTCAAGAAATTTAACCCTACTTCTTCCTCTCTGCTGCAGGAAGGCTGTGTCCGGTGTGGGAAGAGCTCCTGGGTTCAGATCCTCGTGTCTCATCTCAGCTTTACCAGCCCGAGTGAGCACGTCTCCCATTTTCTGCTGCGCTCTCCAAAGTTCCTGGGGGGACTTTTGCAAAGGGCACAAAAACACTGCATTAATGAGATTAACGAGTAACCTCCAAACAGATCCTGCTTCTCTTCCCTTTGTCTACTCTTGTGTTTGATTATTATGCATTGGTGCAAAAATCCCCCTTTTTCCCAGCTCTGCAGCCAGCACTTTATCCCTCTGTGCCTCATCCATATCCCATCTGTTTCTAGATCTCAGCTGAGATCTTTCTGCTTGCTTCTTTTTATATTTTCTGTGACTAGCATCAAGGCAAAGCCATCTGGATTCCTTTTTGGGGACATGGAAGTGCCACGCAGCTGCATCCCAACGCATGGCCACGTTCTCACTGTATAAATCCCTCCCTGCTGCATGGAAGGTCTGCAAATCACCAACATGTTATGCTGCAGAATAAAATCTCTTTCATTACGGAGAGATGGATAATCATTCCCTTCCTGAATGAGATGCAGCAGATTTATTGTCCTGACTCAGCCAACGAGTTTCTGTGAAGGAGGTAAGGTCAGGACAGAGTTTATAAACTCTGCCGATAGTCCTGCTCCAGGAGGTTTTCTCATCTCTGACAAAATACTTTAGCAACGCTGGTTTCTTGTTTGATGCCTTTAATAAAGCCAGAAGGACACAGGTGTCTTGAGATATAATTCACTCTTCTGCACTGAATCAAGTAGCGATCGACACAGTGGAAATCTCTGCATGGTCTCGTGGCTGATGCTGGAAAATCACTCCATCCTCCCCAGCCCATGGGTCATACCCAACCCCAGATCGGGGAAAAAAAAAATCTTCTTTTCTCTTCTGAAATTCTATGTATCTGTAGTTTTTCCTGTTCAGAAACGTTTCTAAAAATTTGTCGGGAAGACAAATGATCTTGTTCTGCTTTTGATTTAAAGAGGACAATACTCTGGTCTGGTTTGGGACTTTTTTTTTTTTTTTTTAAATTATAACATACTTAAATTAAAGCCCCCAAAAGCAGTTACAAAAGGGAAAATGAGCCTCTGGAGATTTTTCCTGAAACAATGATTAGCTGCAATTAAACATATCTGTGAAATGTTGCTCATTGAATGAGCCCAAATTCCCCTGCAGGCATGAGATCGTTATGAACATTTCTAATTTGCTCTTTCACAAAGCCATATTTAGATGTAGCTGGCATTATCATGGAAATAGACCCTGGAACATCTCCTACCAGAGATGGCAAAGATCCAGCGGGTGACCTTGTCTCCATCTCCGTCTTTTGGTACCTTGTCCTCCCCCACAGAGGAAATCCATGGACATTTGGATTCTGCAGTCTCTTGGTCACCTCCAGGTGGGCAGACTTATGGAACAGCTTTTTCCCAGCTACGAGGAAGCTTGTAGAGGGCATCTTCACTCTGGCCAGGACATTTGCGGGACAAAGACCTCTTCTAAAGCCAGCTGGTCTTGGACAAGTCAATAGGCTTTGTCCTAGGTGGAAGACCTTGATGATACTCCAAGGTAGACTCTGTGCATGAGTTTTGCAGGTTGCTATTTCCAGGACAAACTGACACCCAAAGAGAGGAGTAATAGAATCACAGGAGGGTTTGGGTTGGAAGGGACCTTAAAGCCCACCCAGTGCCACCCCCTGCCATGGGCAGGGACACCTCCCACTAGCCCAGGTTGCCCAAAGCCTCATCCAGCCTGGCCTTGAACCCCTCCAGGGATGGGGCATCCACAGCTGCTCTGGGCAACCTGGGCCACTGCCTCACCTCCCCACACAGGAAAACATTTCTTCCAAATATCTAAATCCCATCTGAGTCCCATCTGCCCTCTGTTCTACCCCTCTCCTCTCCGTATGGCTGCCCAGCAACCTGCACCACAGAACTGTGGCTGGAAATACCCTCTGGGAAAAATACAGCCTCTGGCCAAATGGGGTCATGCAACCAAAAAACACCCAGTACCAGACCAGGGATGGGGTAGGAAGCATGGTCCAATCTGATCATAAAACCTCATCTGTAGGAATTAAGGACTTGTTGCAAAGCTCACCACGGCCAGTGAAAGGACTTTTCCTCCAACGAGTGGCTTTGGACCAAGCTCTCAGCTTTAGCCCCAGTCTAGTCATGGAACCAGCGCCATGGACATGCTTTTTCTCTCGGATGGATATTTAGCATCCTTTTGCTCTCTGGTCACCCAACCATGGGTATCATAGAATCACAGAATGGCTTGGGTTGGAAGGGACTTTGAAGATCATCTAACACGCTTTTTGCTCTCAGGTCATTTCAGAGCCCACTTTCTATCGATAGACATCCCAGAACAGCTTGTGGAGAAATGAACACCTGACGTTTCCCAGTTTCTGATGTTTGCGAACGATACCGGGGCAGCTCCACGCTGAACAGCTGAGCCAAGGAGAAGCACACCTCTCCATATGGCGAGAGCTGCTGTCAGCTCAAATAGGGACATCGCAGCTGAAATGAAGATGCAAACTGTCATACGGCAAGGTAGACATGGAAATTATTTGTCATCGCTGAGGTCTGTCACTACCTATGAGCAGCAGCCTGGTGATTACCTGTCATAAACCAGCCCATGCTGAACTTAATTGCAAACCTGCTCTAACATGTTTTGAACAAGGCTCTTGGCAGGAACAAGGAAACAGGCGGTTGCACAGAAGTGCCAGCAAGCTCTCTGGGGTTAGAGGACACAAGGACTGCAGGAGGTCCCATGGAGGGTATCAGATCCTGGACAAAAACAGGGCTGAGCCAGTGCTGGTGGCTTTGATGGGGTTGGTGCAAGATCAGCAGAAGTTCAAGCTCTTGGGAGCTTGTCCTTCTTCCATCTAGAGCAACTGAGAAGCAGCAATGAAGCAAAGCTTGGTTTTGCTTTTGTCCTGGGAATATCTGTAGCTTGTGCTCAGCGTGTATCTGGGATGTTGGGTGAAGCACAGGACTATGATTTCCCACCAGGATCCCAAGGATGGCCTATGATGTTCAAGAAGACAAACCCTTCTGACCACCTGGTGTGCTGTGCTCTCATTTCTGCTTTCTGCTGCAAATGTTTGACTCCACACCAAGCCTGAGCCTTTGGCACTACTTCCAAAGCAAAGATGCAGGCAATCATCATACCATCCATCGTCATGGTACCACCATTAGGATGGGTCTCACCCAAAAGAAGCAGCCACAGCTGCACAAGTCACCCCGCCACCACAAAAGCACCTGCAGAGAAGAGCACATGGGGAAGAGCAGAGCTGCAGCCAAAGAGGTCAGCACACATCTGAGATGTCCTATCATGCCACCCTGGCTGCACAGCTCCTTACTTAAATAACCATGATGAAAAAGGCCAAGTCTTTTTCTTCCTACTGTCTCCATCTTCCTGCAGAAGTTCAACTTCCTTGGGTTTCTCATCCAAGCTTGCCTATGTCCCTGGAGGTAGGTCCTACCAGAACTATCTGCTGCTTAGCCTATAGTGCTTTCCTTGGCCTCGTACTCAAAAATGTGCCCATTTCACATATGGCTTGATACCCCCTTCCCTCTCTGGTGTGATGGAAATTGTAGAAGCCCCATCCCTGGAGGGGTTCAAGACCAGGCTGGATTAGGCTTTGGGCAACCTGGGCTAGTGGGAGGTGTCCCTGCCCATGGCAGGGGGTGGCACTGGGTGGGCTTTAAGGTCCCTTCCAACCCAAACCATTTTGGGATTCTGTGATTTTATATCAGCAGGAGATGGGGCATCCCGTGAAGGCTCTGTTTATGGAGATGTGCTCATCTCCCCTGGGCAGCTTGGGAATGTTTGGAGAATATTGCCACTGGCAAGCCCACAGGTTTGGGGGCCAAACCACTCACGATCCGTGCTCACAAGCCTGTTCCCCCATCTGGAGCAGGTAAATGAAAGAGTTGCTGGTTCAAGCCCTCTGTGGAGCTTGTGGAACAGACGGTGCTGGTATGAACGGACTCACAGCATCATCCAACTCCAACTCTTCTCTCTTAAGAGAGAATAGGGACTTTGCTGGATGGAGAGCACCCCCCCCAACATGGTGACTCACCAACCCTTATGTTACGCTTCATATTTACACTCCCCAGTGCTGATGTTATGATACTTCATGGCTCACAGGGTACTATTTCATCTTCTAAATATACACCCCCATTGTACTGCCTGAACTCCCACCACTGTATCATGAGCTGACTGCAGGCATCAATCACGGCTGCGATAAACAGAAGCTGCCCTAATATCATTCGGCAGGCTGTGAAGAGCCTGATCTCAGCTGTGCTGGAGCCAGATGGAAGAGGGAGCGTGGAATAGAGACTTGCACTCTGTTAAATGCATGTGACATTTAATTATGATTGCAATAGCTTCTCTCTCATCTAGGGTAACAGGAGACTGAATTCTTCAAATAAGAGGAAAAAGCCTGGTTAATATAATCTCTGCTGCTTCCAGACCCAGCCTGGGCATTCAGTGGTGCATTCTGCAGCAAAACCCCATTTCCTGGGGGATTTATTATCTCGAATGGCGCATCATGCAAACACAAGAAGCTGCTCAGGTTCAGAAATAACTTATCTGAGTTCCTGATGAGTGCATCCAGCTTTGTAGCCCTCCCAGGACATGCTGCAAAGATCTCCAGGTGGTCTGGTCCTGGAGACCTCCAGAGCCATGCAGAACATCTGGGAGCCTCTACATCACCCCTCCAGGCTGGGGCTGCACCGGAGCCAGACCTGAGCAGGTCCCAGACAGAATAGCTGCCTGTGGGCAGAGAAAATCAGCCCTCCTGGGTTCAAAATGGCATGCACGTCTCTTCACCTGTGGCAGGGTTTAGCTTCAAAAAAGATGAGCTGCCCATGGACAACGGAGGCTCAACTATATTGCAGTTATTTCTGGTTTTGCAGTGCTGAGGAGCTGCCTTGGTGACTCGATCCCATCGCTGGGTGCTGTGCAAATGCTGGATGGAAAAGCAGTGTTGTTTTAATGGGCAGCTAATGTCCCAGATAGATGGGGATGGCATCTTCAGCCTGGTGGAGCTACAAGGAGGCATTTTTGGTCATTGGAGGGAGCATTGGTCGTACATCCCTGTGAACCCAACTACTGGGAGGACTTCAGAAGGCGTCACAGCTTGGGACTGTGATGGGACTTCAGGGCCAGGCTGGATGAGGCTTTGGGCAACCTGGGCTAGTGGGAGGTGTCCCTGCCCATGGCAGGGGGTGGCACTGGGTGGGCTTTAAGGTCCTTTCCAACCCAAACCCTTCTGTGAGTCTATGACATCCAAGCAGGGACATAGGAGCTACCAAGGATGTGGCTTCACTGAGGTTTGTGCAGAAAAGTGAGGGAAAGAATGGAAGAAAACCCAAAGGATGTTCTCCAGAAACTCATCTGTGCCTGCTAGCTCCCAGGCCAAGCTGAGCCAGGCTTTCCATGATGGAGAAGCAATGGTACAGAGAGCAGGGATAGACAACAAAGGGGCTTCAACCAAGGAGATGCATCTCACAGTGCTTTGGCGAGGCAGAGGAGCCAACTCAGAGCTCTGGGAAATGGTGCAGCAGCGTTATGGGTTGGTCCAGGTGTGACGCATGCTAATTGCTGTGATGAAGCAGTGCAAGAGACGATCAGACCTTGATACTTCTCCTAATGGTGGGGAAAGATGTTGCAGAGAATGAATGTGCAAGAGCAAGGTGCTCCTGGAGGTGAGGACTCAACTCATGCTTCAGGACATGGGTTAGTGGGTTGGGTGGTGTTGGGTTGATGGTTGGACTTGATGATCCCTGAGGTCTTGTCCAACCTTAATGATTCTGTGATTCTATGATTCTATGAACTCTTCTGTGGTCTGGGGCCACGAACCCCAGAGCGAAGGGTGACACTTTCTCTGAATGGTGTCTTCAATTATTAATGTAGTTCTTGACTTTTTTGTTTCATGAACGGTTGGATACTGGGTAATCGAAAGAAGCATGCAGCTAGAAATCTTATTGACAAGTTTATACTTGGTACTGATATCCTTTGTTAAATTGAGGTTTATTTTTTATACCAGGTGAAAAGCACGAATATCAGTAAACAGCAGCCCATTTAATACCGGACTTTTAGCAGTGGATAAGTCTCTATCCAGCTCTTCAATTCTGATAATAATCTCCTCCCCGAAGCCCTGCTTTCCAAAATAATAAAGCCCTTTTCTTCCAACAGCGTGGAGCTTTTAGGCAGCAAATTATTGCTTTATGGGTGGAGGGTACATAAATAGGACCAATTTGTTTCGTGCCTGGAGGTATATTTCTTTTCTGGCAAACAAATGTCAGAAAGGCAGTGTGTGAAAATACAATTTTCCCACATGTGGGCTTCTTTCCCTTCCCAGCTAACCCCTCGCTGCCCTTGCACCATGTAAATACTAACATCCCGGTCTGCTTTTGGAGCAGGTATGATATATTTATGGGAAACTGGGGACAGAGTGGATTTCTCCATAGCACAAGGTGGAGATGTCATGGAGGAGCTTTTCCCATCCAGGAGGTCATTAAACCCGCCCGTATCCATGCCTTGGGTAAGTCCCTGAATACAGAATAAGCTTTCTCTGACCATGGGGTAGTGCGATCACAGACAGTGAGGGGCCAGGATCGTTGCTTGTCACCCAAGGGCACAGCATCTTGCATGGGAGGGACTTGAGCACAGTCGAGAATTTTTGCAAGTGGAGCTGCTAAAAAATGAGTGTGATGGGGAGAAATGGCCCCGCGCGCTCACATCGGGTGCCGGCTGCGCTGATTCCCCCGGCTTGATGAAGAAAAGCTTCCCCATTGCCATCTGACTAGTGCATCCTGGTAGATTGGAACGATACCCAAAGTCGGAAATAAATGGGTTGAATAATTTAGTGGGCTCCGGAACATGGGAATGGCGGAGCGCATTGCCAGAAATAGGAAATCACGGCTAATAAAGGCAAGTGACAGGGGAAAATTCATTAAACATTTTTTTTTCAGACAAGAACATTCTGCCACTCGCAGAAAAAAAAAAATTAAGCTAGAAATGAGGGAAATTTTGTTCTACAGATGGGTTTTTTTGATAAGATCTATATAAAAAGCTGAAGAAACTTTTGATTAAAGATTGTGACAGAAAAGCTATAAAAAAATGAACAGAACAGTCTGCAGCCTTAATTTGAATTTTTCTGAGGCCCAAATCCGTTCCTTTGGGTCCCGCCTGTGTAAACAAGCCTGGGACTGGTGATTTTTGGGGTAACTCACACCCGGGGGGTCGCCCTGTTTGCAGGCTGGGGTGGGCTGGGAGTTGGGCACTCGGAGCCATCGTGTCCTTCTGGGAGTCGTGATCCGCTCGCTGTGATTTATCAGTTGTCACCTCCCTCCATCCCACTGCCCTTCCCCAAGCTGTCTCCACAAAGGATGTTCTGCAGGTTTTCTACCACTGCTGCACCCTTGGAGACGTCAGTTATACTCCACCCCTGCCAAGCAGAGTCACACTTGCTCCCACATCTTGCAAAATGCAATAAAGAGGAAGCAAAGGAGTTGTCCCTCTGCCCTCGAGCTCCCCAGTACATCTCACACCCTTTCCTAGTCCTAGCCAAAGTCCCGTTCTGCACATTCGTAGCACCCATCACCTGCACATCCCCAAGCGCTCGGCTGCATCAACCACAAGCCGTTCATGGTGATGCAGCATTTTGGGCTGATAAATCAATGTCAGGAAGCTCTAGGAGACCCTGCAGTTCTCCCTCCACCATGCTGCACTGCTGGGAATCAGGGCAGCCAGATTTCATGAATCCCAGAAGGGTTTGGGTGGGAAGGGACCTTAAAGCCCACCCAGTGCCACCCCCTGCCATGGGCAGGGACACCTCCCACTAACCCAGGTTGCCCAAAGCCTCATCCAGCCTGGCATTGAACCCCTCCAGGGATGGGGCATCATCCACAACGTCCCTGGGAAACCTGTTCCAGTGTGTCATCACCCTCACAGTAAAGAATTTCCTCCTTATATCCAGACTAAGTCTGTCCTCTTCCATTTCGTCACATGGTAACTTAACCCAGAGGCTACTGATGCTCGTGGTTGTTGACTAAGGTCAACCCTGGAGGTATATGCAAGGGACACATGTTCCTCATTCTCCATGCTGACAAAGTCCTTCATAAAATCACCCCACACCCCCCTCACCCAGCAGCCTACCATAGCCCAACGCCATCTCGTAAGGGAAATTGTCGTGGCAATGTCCCCATGTCCGTAGCTGGCTGTCCCCCTGGACAGGTTGCCTGTCCTCGCAGGATGAGCTGCACCATTTCCCACTCTTGGAGGTCTCCAGGTCTCTTTTTTTTCCCACCCTGGGCATAGCAGGTCCATAAATTCTAAATTAATTCAAGCCACCGC
>NW_010113518.1:2152-34527 GCF_000699245.1 Pterocles gutturalis | reverse complement strand
AGGGGAAAAAAAAAAAGATATAAAAGCTCCCAGCTATGCCCCACAGCTCAGGCTGCAGACTTTGATCCCCCTCCCACCACCGACGGGTGCACAGCATCTCTGCCTGCTTCCCCAGCCCACCCAGACCCCCCCCCAGAACCCCTCCTTTTGCACAGGCAAAGCTCCTTCCCTCATTTCTAAATCCATCCAGGTTTTTCTTGTTTCCTGTATTTCTGGGATGATTCCTGTCCCTGCAGCTGTTTCCCAGCAGTTCCCTTGACAGATTTTTTTCTTTCCCTTGTTTTTACGTTTCCTGTCCTCACCCTGTGCAAGCCAAATATCAGTAAGGTCTGAAGTCACCTGCAGTCACCTCGCAAGGGGACAGCTCGTACAGCACGTCCGCCAACACCCGGGAGGACCTGGGGAGCTGGGTTGTTTGCTTGGAAATAAACAATGGGTTTGAAATCCTTCAAACATGAGACTACCTGCCACGGTGACAGAGCTGACAGCCACCCATCGCCTCAGACCTGCTCATCTGTGTCCCTGATGTGACTGAAGCATATGGTCCTCATCCATCTTTCTAACAGCTCAGGTCCAAGCTGGCTGCCTCGACAAATCCTTTTCGTTCCTGAGCAGCCTCCGTGAGCTCCCGTCTGCAAGCTGAAGGAGGAACGCATGAGTCAGGTTCATCCTCTTCCTCCCACACTTGCTAGAGGGAGATGGCCAGACGCTGATATTCTCCCCCTGGGATGACACAGACCCAGAAACGAGGACAGTCCCCCTCTGCTCCGCTCTGGTGAGACCCCCCCTGGGGTGCTGTGTTCAGCTGTGGGGCCCCCAACATAAAAAAGAGCTGGACCTGTTGGAGAGAGTCCAGACGAGGCCATGAAGATGGAGCAGCTCCCGTGCGAGGACAGGCTGAGAGAGTTGGGGGTGTGCAGCCTGGAGAAGAGAAGGCTCCGGGGAGAGCTTCTGGCAGAACTTCTGGGGGGTCTCCAGGAAAGATGGGGAGACCCTGGGCCAGGGTGCCCAGAGCAGCTGTGGATGCCCCATCCCTGGAGGGGTTCAAGGCCAGGCTGGATGAGGCTTTGGGCAACCTGGGCTAGTGGGAGGTGTCCCTGCCCATGGCAGGGGGTGGCACTGGGTGGGCTTTAAGGTCCTTTCCAACCCAAACCCTTCTGGGATTCTATGATTCTATGACACTTCCCAATTGGGACACATCTCCTTTCCTAAGGAGTTTTCCTTGACCCCAAGACAAGATACCAACCCGTGAAGAGCCCCCGCTGCTGCTTCGGTCCTGAGAGGGGTCCCTTATGGGGTTCACCTGCAGACGTCATGCGTCTGCAGAGTTATTTTCTAGCAGGATTTGTATGAAGAGATGTTATCAAGCAACCAGTTTCCAATGCAGGGCATTGATACCTCATCAAAGGCTCATCAATAGCACCTTACAGACCCTTTTTGACCTCCATGGTCCCTTCCAACTCAAACTATTCTATGATTCTATGATCTTTCATGTAGTATTTCTCCATTTCCTTGTGCCTCTTTTTTTTTTTTTTTTTTTTTTTAATCGGTAGCTCTCCCTCCTCTCCCATGACCTCCATCCCAATTGCTGACACCTCCAGCACCGGGGAGCCCAAAGTGGTGGCAGGACCCTCACCACCTCACTGTGCATTGATATTTCCCATCAGCATGTATGCATCTATGGTCCAGCTCCGTCACTTGATGCTTTTGAGGCATTTTTGACCCAGGACTCGCCTCGCTGTTGCCCACGGGCAGAGTACTGATGTTCCCTGACTGCAAACTTGCTGAGAACATGTTAACAGGAAAATCCCTCGTTAAGTGCAAAGATCATAAGGGTCCTTCTCGAAGCACCAGGGGATTTACTGGCTGACCTAGCAATGATCTGCACTGTTCTGTTGTAGGAAAGTTTCTCCGTGTCTCTATCAGATACCACCATGGTTTCTCCTCTCTCTTGTCCTCTTCTCACCCACAATCCTTCCTCTGAACCTGTAAGTCATAGAATCACAGAATCATTAAGGCTGGAAAAGACCTCAAGGATCATCAAGTCCAACCCAACCCCACCCAACCCACTAACCCATGTCCCCAAGCACCACATCCACACGTTTTCGGACCCCCTCCAGGGATGGTGACTCCCCCACGTCCCTGGGCAGCCTGTTCCAATGCCTCATCCCTCTTTCCACAAATAAATTTTTTCTAATCTCCAGCCTAAACCTCCCCTGGTGCAACTTGAGGCCGTTTCCTCTTGTCCCATAACTTGTTACTTTAGAGAAGAGTCTCCATATTTACTTGTCGTTCCTGGCTTTAACATCAGGACGGGGTGTTTCTACCACCCTTTCCCTCTCTGTGTTTGCAAACTCCACCGATCCTGACATTTAAAAAATAAACAAACCAGGCTAAAAGCTTCTTGTCCTTGCAAGAATAATGATTCCGTGGGCCTGCCTGTGACCAAACTAACCGATGTTTGCAAGGAAAATACGTGTGGATAATCCAGAGTGCTTGCTGGCAGCCTTGTAAAGATGGACCAGAGCAGTCATAGGCTAGAAATGAGAGATGGTACAATTAGACCAGGTAAACAAAATCACCACAAGACAGGCAAATGGGTCCCCAAGGAGCAACAGCTTCTGCCTTTGCAATGGGAGGAATGGAGGATCTTCACCTCAGCTGGGGCCATGAACTTCCAAGAGGCCATAGTTTGTGGGATAGGAATGAGTGGGAGGATTAATTGGTTGCAGATTTATTATTTGGGCTGGCCTGAGGGAAAATGAGAATTTCCATCCCTCGGGAAATTCCGACACCCTCCTTCATCTCTAATGGAAATGTCAAAACAGGGAAATTACCCATGGGGCAGAAGGACAAGGACAAAATATTGAGCAACATCAGAAAGTCTGGTTTTTGCTTATTTAGTCCTGAATGAAATTGGTCTGACTGCTCCAGCAAGTCACAGGAGTAGAAACTCAGGTGCTTCGTAATTTTTCTGGGCTTTTCTCTGTTTTTCAGAGCATGCCACATTGTCACAGGGAGCTTGCTGCAGACCTGCCAGGTCCCCATCCTGCTCTGCAAGAGGAGGTAAAGAGGAGCACCAAGCTCCTCATCGCCTCTGACGTCCTCACAACAAATGCTGCTGATAAATGTTAAACTGACCCAAAACCAAAGGACTGTGATTCAGCAGTGACTCGGTTTGAGTCACCTCAGCCTGCAGTGAAAAACACCACTTCCCTTTCTGTGCTAAAAGTGAAAGTATTTCATAGAATCACAGAAGGGTTTGGGTGGGAAGGGACCGTACAGCCCATCCAGTGCCACCCCTGCCATGGGCAGGGACACCTCCCACTAGCCCAGGTTGCCCAAAGCCTCATCCAGCCTGGCCTTGAACCCCTCCAGGGATGGGGCATCCACAGCTTCTCTGGCCACCCTGGCCCAGGGTCTCCCCATCTTTCCTGGAGACCCCCCAGAAGTTCTGCCAGAAGCTCTCCCCGGAGCCTTCTCTTCTCCAGGCTGCACACCCCCAACTCTCTCAGCCTGTCCTCGCACGGGAGCTGCACCAGCCCTCACACCATCTCTGGGGCTCCTTTGGCCCCGCTCCAGCAGCTCCGTGTCTGTCCTGTGCTGAGGACCCCAGAGCTGGAGCTCTGGAGCATCCATTCACCTCTCCAATGTGCTCCCCACGTTCATCCACCCAAGTGCGTGGAGTCTGCGGACTGGTTGCATTTCCATCTAAAGCAGAATAAATAGTTCACATCCCTTGCTGAGCTTCATTAACATGCACAAGGAGAACAGCTCAGAAATAGCCCTCTCCTGACCCCCGGCGAGGACCTGCCCTTCGTAGGCAGTGGTGGCTGGTGAGCAACAGCAGAGCAGAGTGGGGAGCTTTGTTAGTTAATGAGGCTGAACCTCTCCTCCTTTGCCAAGCTTTTAAGTGAATATTCAGGGCCTGAAGCATTCTCAGGATGAAAAACATCTCTTTTTTTATTTTTTTAAATTAATTTAGAGGGGATTTACAAGGTAAACCAGCTCTCTAAAAGGGAGAGGGTATGAGAAGGAGAGTGATCTCCCCAGAAACCAGACCCAAAATGGTACCAATGTGCTAAAGCCCAAGCAGGTTCCCAACCCATCCCTCTGCTCTGTCCCCAGATTTGGAAAGAACCCCTTCCCCTCCTCGAGCAGCTACAGGAGGGAAAGCAGGACGTTCCAGGGACCCCTCTTTCTATCCTGTCTACTGATGGAGCAAATAGTGCATCTTATATTTTTGAACTTTTTTTCCAAGAAAAAGTGATCTCATGGTTAAAAAGGCGTGGGGAATGAGGGAGTGAGGGTCTTGCTCTCAGCTCTGCAGCTGGCACTGGTAGAGCACTGGGCTATCCTGTGACCCTCAGCCGTAGGGCTGTCTGCTGATAGCTCCACTTCCAGCAGGTTTATGGGTGATAATGATTCAAATTTAACCAAAATCAATGATGAGGTTTCAGGTTTTTTTAAATAAAAAGGGAGCTGCATCCCCCAGATGTTCCCAGGAAAGCATGTCCTGGGGACGGGACAGAGGTGGCTGTGCTGGGGGAGCAGGAGCAGCTGGAGTCCAAGCAGTCCAGGCCTGTGGACTCTCCATCCCTGGAGATATTCAAACCTGAGCAGCACAAGGTCTAGAGCAACATGAACCAGCTGGTCCTTCCTTGCCCTCAATTATTCAGTGATTCTGTGATATTTCCGCTGGTACCAGGTTCACAGAAGATGGTGGTGCCCAATGAGCTGGGCTGGAGATGGCACCTGAGCGTCTGCAGCACCCTGCAGCTCCAGCCTTCACATGGGACCACCGTTGTTTCCCTTGGAGGTGGCTTTCAGTGGGAAGAGCACACCAAGTTTGCCCAGAGAAGCTGTGGATGCCCCATCCCTGGAGGGGCTCAAGGCCAGGCTGGATGAGGCTTTGGGCAACCTGGGCTAGTGGGAGGTGTCCCTGCCCATGGCAGGGGGTGGCACTGGGTGGGTTTTAAGGTCCCTTCCCACCCAAACCATTCTATGGTTCTACGATAAGTTCATATGAGCTGGGTGGAAAGTGCCTTCTGGTTTCCATCATCTCCTGACAAATCTGTGAGATCTTTCTCTCCCCAGTGCTCTTTAACATCCTCAGCCTGTCGCTTCTCTGATTTACCTTCATCTCACGTGGTCGTGGAAACTGCCCCGGACAAAGTGCATTGCTGTACTACAGGAGCCAGGGAACAACAGCGGCATTTTTTGTCTTTCACTTTCAAAAGACTTTATTTGAATCCAGGAGCAGAGCAATCCCTCCCTTCAGTTGAGCTCTGATCAAGCGGTCTGGTCCTTCCCTGCCCTGACATATGAAGTGACTCACAGGTCATGGTTCAAAGAGAAAATGTTGGTCTCATCTTCCCTCCTCCCCATGGGACCTGAGCAAAGACAAAAACCTTCTGATACTGCAGCAAGTCTTGGAAACCAGCACGAAAATGCATTTTGCATGCAGCAGGTGCCTTGAAGGATCAGTTACAGGCACGGGAAGGAAAAGGAGGGGGAGGACGCGAATGGTTAATGTCCCTCTCTGAGCCAGTTCCCTTTGCAAATAGCTATTTGCACACTGATGGAGGTGGGAATGAGAGCTCTCCATCAGCAGTCAGACAAGCAGCCTCTTCCCTAAGTCGCAATGTTCTGAATTTCTGAGCCAGCCTGGTAGGTGTAATTTCCCTGCCCAGGCTGGTCTGACCCCTCTCAGACCAGTTTCTCCCATAGAAGAGGAGTGATGGGATGGGTGAGAGCTGGGCACTAAATGACACCAAGTGGGTGACATTTGTCCCATCCCCCTGCCCAAGCTCAGGGTGGACTTTAGGCAGTGCAAAGGCACGTGCTGGCTTTATCCAGGGGATTGAGCATCCGCAGGCAGTTGGGATGGCACTGCCCCAGGTCTGCGCAGCCCAGGAGCTCGTTGGGCTTTCCTCTCCATGGACACCCCTGCTGCGATGCTCAGGAGCTTGAAGACCAAAGTTTTGGGGAGCTGAATGCTTTGGGGACACCCTCTCTGGTGGTGAACACAATACATAATATGGATTTGTCACTCTGTAATGTACATCACTCTTTTTTCTCTGCCTCCTGAATCCTCCAGAGATGATGCATCTCCTTGGCTGTCCTCCTCCATCCTCGGAGCTTCTCCCTTGCTCCTCCCCACCTCATTCCCTGTGCTGGACACGTCTGGCATCTCTCCACGGTTGCAAACACACCAGCGACCTGCCAGGGTCCCCCCACCGCCACGTGGGCTGGATGGAGGAGAGCAGAAGGGTTCGATCTGCCCTGGGAAATGAGGGATCTAGCAAGCGCTTGTGCAGCCCATGCACGTAGAGCTCCACCAAACCGCTCTGCGGAGGCTGCTGGCGCTCCATCAGATAATGAGGATTTCCTGCCCAGGTTATCAATAACACCAAATAGCTTTTGAGGAGTTCCACCTCGCACTGCTGCAGAAACACACCGGGATTGTTCAGCAGAGAGGTGTTTCCGAGGATCACACGTGAGCTGGATGCTTCGCAGACCTCTGTCTTTGACAACAGTGTCCCCAGGACCGGGAAAGGGTGGGAAGACCAGAGAAGGAAAACCAGCCTCATGCAGCACCTGCTCTTGCTAGCAGATGCAAAGCAAACTGGTGGGACTGGTAACCGGGGAAATTCAGCCTGGAGAAGACAGACCAGGCTCTTGCGTGATGCCAACGTTGGAAATGATGCTGCATTCACCAAGAGGTGCAAAGCATCCAGCAGTGGTGACCCCATCGCCTCCATCCCCATGTACCACCACGGCTGTCCCACGCTGTTTCTGGGAGTGGGTATGAGCCTTGGCAGAGTTGATCAGAGAGGTGATGGGATGGAGCAGGGTTTACTCCTTCCAGTTGAGCAGGGCTGTCTGGGCTTTCAGACACTTTCAACCAGGGCGGGGGTTTCAGCTCCCCTCAAACCAGCCCCGGAAAAAAAAAAAAAAAAAAAAAAAAAAAAAAAGAGAGTCTGTGTTTGTAATTACCTGGGCTCAGCATGCCAGTATTCATGTTGAGTTGTAGATCTGCATGTAGGCAGAGTTATGCGTTTATTTGCTCCATCCTATGAATTAAAGTCATGCAAGGGGGGAAAAGGAGAGAAAAGTGATGCTGCTACCCAGCCAGCCCTGCTCAGCTGGGCTGAACACATTCTTTCTACCAACTTGTGGATGCTCCGTCCCTGGAGGGGTTCAAGGCCAGGCTGGATGAGGCTTTGGGCAACCTGGGCTAGTGGGAGGTGTCCCTGCCCATGGCAGGGGGTGGCACTGGATGGGCTTTAAGGTCCCTTCCCATCCAAACCCTTCTGTGATTCTGTGAACTCAATTCAAAACCTTCATCTGCTGTAGGCAGCTCAGGTGCAGACTTCACCTCAAAGGGCAAAAGGGACCGATTTGAGCAGATTTTATCCCAGATGAAAAACTCATCTTGGGGCCAGAGCTATGTGCAGCCTGCTGGGTCCAGGCATGTTTGCCACCAGCTCCAAAATACAGGTGCAGAATCAGGGACAGAAGAGGATGGAAAGAGATGCTCGTGCAAGCTCTTGCTCGTGGATGCTGCACTCCAAGCTGCTCCGTGCGGTGTGACTGTGCTTTTGCCAACCCCAGTGAATGCACTTTTCCCAGAGGGGTTGGTATCAGATTTGTGCTGCTCCTCAACCCCACAGGTGATCCCCCCAGGACTGATGTTGGCTCAGTGGGCTGCCTCTGGCTCTGAGTGTTCCACCAGCATTTCAGAAGGAGAGCAAGATAGACCCTAGCCCACACAATATCCTGTCTTTTCTTGTCTTTCCTTCATCTGATCAATGATGTGCAATTTTCTCCTTTCCTTCTGGTTTGGTAATTGCAAACAAGTTTTTTGGGGTCTTTTTGGTTTTTTTTAGTCCAGGGTAGTGGTCTGCAGCAGAAAAAGAGAAAGGCACCTGCTCCAGGCTTGCTGAAGCTGGGAATGGAAAGCCCAGGCAAGCATCCGATGGGCAGCCAGGTCCAGGCAAGTGCATTGCATGGACTGCTCCATGTCACACAACATACCTGGGCTCAGGGACAAGACAGGGACAGAGCCAAAGAGAGGAGACGTGCGACCTGGAGGTGTCTGTGGCTCATGGTTTGGAAGACATGGGGGACCAGACCGAAGGGACATCAATCCATCACTCTCCATGTGCCTCCTGGACCAACCTGAACCGTCACCATGCAGGAGCATGAGACCACACACCTGGACTATCACAAGCTGCATTTAAAAATATTGGGTTAAAGCAGCAGCTCTGGGAGTCAGGGGATTATGTGAGAATGGCAGACGCCATGCCAAAACTTTATTCTCTCTAGCCCTCTTACTTTCAGAGGAAAGCATGAGACACAAAAGCTACAAATTAGAGGTCAGTAAGAATTATTCCTTCACTATTTTCAGGCCAGGCTGGTGGTGGCAGGATACACTGCCAACTCCTGTCTGTGCCTTTGGGGAAATGTTTACCTCCAAAATTTATTTTCCAACATCCCCAGGAGTGCCCAAGGTCACATCAAGAGTCCAGGCTGTGCCGAGAGCCCAGCAGCTTCGTTGCCATCCGTCTCCGAAGGCAGGCAGCGGTCATCAATTAAACCTTGAAATGAAATGAGAAACAGAACCAGGAACAGATCTATGGTGAGTGTCAGGTCTGTATTTGCTTTATTTTCAGTGATTACAAGCAGCCACCCCAAACCTCGACCCTTTCCTGCAGGGCAGAAGCCCCCAGCCTGGCCCAGCATCAACAGCATCAGTAAAATCTCTTCAGTCCTCACCCAACAGTCTCCCGGTTACCCTCCAGCTGAGGACTGCAATGAACATTTTGGGAACTGTCACCTTGCACCAGGGAAGGGGGACGATTCCCAGCCCATCACTGCAGCTCCCAAGGGAGCAAGGTCAGCCTTCCATCCTGGCCCCAACACACCAGAGCAGATGGACCAACACCACGGTCACCCTGCAGAGCTTCGTCCTTCTTGGTTTATCACCCCAGTAATATTTCTTCCTTCACTTTCCGTCTGGAACACTTTCTGGTCACTCCTGCAGCTGACACTTGGGTTTCATCCCCCAGGTCTTGTATTGAACCTTGCTGTTCATCTCCCCAGACACTTCCTACCTCTCCAGCCACCAAAAGTCAGACAAAGCCTGAGGCCATGGGACCTGGCAAAGTCCCTGAATGAGGTACACCAAGAAATTATTCCCTTAGAATCACAGAATCATGAAAGTTGGGAAAGACCTCAAGGATCATCAAGTCCAACCGTCACCCCAACCCACTAACCCGTGTCCCCAAGCACCACATCCACACGTTTCCTGACCCCCTCCAGGGATGGTGACTCCACCACGTCCCTGGGCAGCCTGTTCCAATGCCTGATCACTCTTGCAGTGAAGAAATTTTTTCTAATCTCCAGCCTAAACCTCCCCTGGCACAACAGACCCCAAGAGAAAAGGGGGGGTGCCAGCACCAAATGCACCAGCTTTGGATCAGAGAATAAAAGCAGCCAGATGCCTCTTTAAGCTCTCTTGGTACAAGCATGTTTTGCTCCCAAAATGATCTTTGCAGAGTCCCACGGATATAACGGAGAGCAGAGTTTAACCCCTGCATGGCCAGCTGGAATATGTGTTTGGCTCTTCGACTTTGCTAGAACAAGTTTTTTTATTTTCTTGACTAACAACTTAGCTGGTAGGGAAGAAGCACAGCTGAAAAGGCAGCCAAGAATTTTCCACAGCAGGTACATTTAAATGTAATCTTCCAGTCCATAAATCGATGTTTAATCCAACACGAGAGTACAACTCAAATGTTCATCAATTCACCTTTCTTGGCTCCACGTGAACGTGAATATAAAGAGCTCCTTGATTTTTCCAGCCTGGAGAAGCTGCACGGTGCTTCTTTTAATAGCCGATGCTTTATCTATCAATTCTCCACTCCCTCGTGTCTATTCCTGAGTGGCTGATTAGAATTTATCGAGATCTCTACTCCACGGCGAAGCAGACCCACTTCCCATTACAGTTCTAAAGCACTGGCTTTTATCAAGGAAAATGTGAATATTTATCAGCCCCCAGATATATAGACATCAGAAAAATAAGACATTACCATTTTAAAGCTTCTTTTCATTGCTTTTTTTATGCCACTTTTCTGAAGAACCAAGAGCAACAGCCTTCTTACACAACTGTGCTTCTTCTGCAATGCAAAAGGAAGAATTTTGGCTGATCATACCCAGACATGAGCTTCATTCCCTGGGCTCCCATCGAGGAGAAAAACCCTCCCTGGAAGGCATCTTAACTTCAAGTGGCCCCTTTACAACATGTAAAGCCAATTAACTCATTAGCTGGGCTGATTTGCTAGTGGAGAGTTGCCATTTGAGGCTGACCTCACTGCCAAGGTGCAAAAAGTTCTTTTGGGGAAAGTAGCTCCGGTTCCCCCTCGAGCTGTCTGAGCTGTACCAACAGCTCCTCCCAAGCCCAGCATCTTCCTTGCTCAGCTTTGTTGACTTTGGATTCAATATAGGAGTGAACTAACATCAAAGTATATCAAGTATCAATTGCCTTCAGAGGGGACGATGCTGTTTCTTGTGGCCATCCATTGCTTCCCCCCATTATCTCAGCGTGTCCTTTGATTTCTCTAGCTTGCTTTTCCAGTCCCTGCCCACCCGTCTTATCTTCCTCTTTCCCCATCTTCCTCCCCCCCCATCTTTTTCCGTTAGCAGCCCATTGCAAACACTCTTATCTCCTCCAACCAACCGCCTCTCGCACCCCGCTGTGCAGTAAATTGCCTTTGGATGCCAGAGCCCGGGGGGACATTCCTCTCCCAGAAGGGCCACCACGGTGCAGCTCTTTAGGGGCACAGCACATCATCCCCCTTCCTGGGACACTTTCCATCAAGGCACCTGCCAGCCAGAGGTAAGATTGCTGGATGCTTCACGCCAAGTCCCCTGCGTCCCATCCGTGTGTCAAAATCCGCAGCGTTCAGCTGTTATTTCTATTACCTGGCATTTAAGTTCCTCATTAAGACGTGTTAACTCCCATTTAATTCCCTCTCAGGATAGCAAGTGCTCGTGTTTAATGAACTCTCTGCAGAGCCGTCTGGGGAGATTTAAAACAAAACCCTCCAGCAGCTGGTCAGGGTGTGATTAATGATGGCTGCGGACTCAAGGAAAGCAGAACCAAGGGGACGAGAGCTGCAAGACTCACACGAAGAGGTGCAAGCTCTGCCTCAGTGAATGTAGCTTCTCCGTTCCCAAAAACCAGGACAGCTCGTGTGGGGGATGCGGTCAGCAGCACCGTTCACCATCTCCGGCTGCTTGCACTTGCACCGAAAGGTGAGGAGCTCCAAGCAGAAATGATGATCTAGGAGGAGAGGATGGAACCCTGAAAAAGAGCTTTTTTGGGGACAGACTGGCTTCTGTGGTCCCCCTAAACCATTAAGAATCATGGAATGGTTTGGGCTGGAAGGGACCTTAAAGCCCACCCAGTGCCACCCCCTGACATGGGCAGGGACACCTCCCACTAGCCCAGGTTGCCCAAAGCCTAATCCAGCCTGGCCTTGAACCCCTCCAGGGATGGGGCATCCACAGCTTCTCTGGGCACCCTGGGCCACTGCCTCACCCCCTGCACAGGAAAACATTTCTTCCTCACATCTCATCTCCATCTCCCCTCTTGCAGCTTCAACCCCTTCCCCCTCATCCTATTTTCCATGGCCACTCTCAGGGAGGAGGATGCTCTGGGATGTACACCTGAGCCACAGTGCCACGGGATGTCCCTGGGAGGGAATCCCCACCTAGATACTTTAATTTCCACCACCTAAACTTCTGAAAGTAGAAAGAAAACCCAAAGATGCCTTCAAACCTTTTCTCACACCGTTCTGCTCTTAAGCAGTTAAATCTTTGCATCCTTCGCAATATCCCCGAGTGGTCCCTAATGCATCTGTCTCAGGAAGAAACCTGCACTGAAAAAAAATCGCTCGACTCTTCACTCAGGGCCATAATCAGTAACCCCCTCTGCTTTGTGACCATCCTGTCAATTAGCCAGCGAGGAACCAGGGTTCACTGAAAACATCTTCCACCTTTCGCGCTTGCGATCGTTTGCAAGGAAAGCTCTGACAGCTCGGGAGCCATCAACAGAGCAAGAAATAATCTGGCAATAATCCCATGTCATGAGCAAAGATGACGAAGCCACAGTCAGCTCCTGACAGATAATGTGGGGAATTAATTTAACAAGTCACGGCTGCTTACAAACAACTTTCCCAGCACCTGGGGCACGCTCCATATCTCTCTACATGCACGCTAGGTATTTATCAATTTTATTCCCTTTTTTTTTTTTTTTTTGATGTTAAAAAATTCTTCCCAGCTGTTTCTCCTGCTGTTCGCCAGCCGCGGTCCGCAGGGGATCGCAGCGTTCGGCTGGTGGCATTCGGGTCTTGGTTGGGATATGGGACGTTTGCTGTTCAGTACGTAGTGGTCTGAGTTTCGTCCTTTGCTGCATGGATGGAAGCTCTTAAAATCCTCCTCCAAGTCTCCCCCTCAATTTCCAGAGAGGTCGTTAGACATTCCCAGCAATGGCATTTACCCCGCAGTTGTGCCAGGGGAATACTGAAGGTCTAGAATGTCACGCCATTATGTCAAGGCTGTAAAAATATGGCTTTCCCCCAAATAGATTATATTTCTATGTCAGAAGCCAGCCAGCAAGAGAAGTGGTTTAACTCTGCGTTGCCTGGCAGCTGGGTCACCTTCCCGAAACACCAGCTGCAAAGCCAAGAGCAATCATCGCTGCCTTTCCCTTGCGACCCCAAAGAGACTCCCCCTTGTTCTTGTGCAAGAGCTGTAAATCCTTTCTATCCACTTATCTGCTTCTTTTTCCCCTTCGTTATCTCTCCTCCGTGCAATCCAGGCTCCGGGGGAGGAGGCACTTCCAGTCGTGTCCCTCTCATTCCATCGCAGCCATCCATCACCCACTGGCACTGCTGGCTCTCCTCCCCTGACACCTATCGGCATCACCTTTCCCTCCTTACACAAACTCCCTCCTTACCATCATCATCTGTTTTCAGAGTCCAACAGAATCCTCTTAGAGAGCAGCAATCACCGGGAAAATGGCCAGCACAAAGCAGGGGTGGGATGGACAGGAATAATTCAGAAAAAAAAGATGGGAGGAGGTGGACCACGACCAGGTTGAACTGGATGCCATGAAATTCACAGCGCTGCACATTTGTACAGGAACCTTCTTATGAAGGTGGTGCTCACGTATCACTTGAGCGCAGCTGTGTCCTCCTTGTGCTCCTCCTCCACTGCTCATGCTCTAAGGAGACACGATGAAGGAGGCTTTGTTATGATACCAACCTTCCAGTCTACATAAGATGGCCAAGAAACGAGAGAGCGGAATTAGCCCCACTTTACAGTTTGGGAACCGAGTCCAGAAAGATTGCGCAGCTCTGATCACACTGTACCCCACTGGCAGAGCTGGAAATTGAGTTGTACCTGCGGAGTCTCCAGGCAGTGCTTTACCTGCAATTACCCTCCCTTAAAGTGTCTGAAAATCTCTTTCGAGTCCTACCTCTGGAGCTCAGTGACTGAACTCGTGGGTCACTGGGACTTGCTGACGTTTCTCCTCCGAGGTAATGGAGGAGTCAGGACTAAAGCTACAGCCTCTATGTCTGCTCCAAAGGCAATTCTGCATTAAAGGGGTGGGTTTTTCCCAAGGCAGGGCTCTAACCTGCAGGTTGGCATCCTCATTCCTGGCATAAACCTCTTTGCTTTGAGGCTGTTGGCTGGTGCCGGAGGTCTCATGGACCCCATGGTTGGAATAAAAAAGGATTTGTTGTCTGATCCCAGCTACGAGATGGCCTCGTTGCTCCTGCTCTTGCCTTCCCAGCTGCTTTCCACCCCGTGGGCTGTGCTCAGTCTCTCCCAGACCAGGGCTGAAAGGTGCTGCTCTGCTCCCATGAAACACACCTGATACTTCTGGGTAGAACTTCATACACGATGTATGCTGGACAGGAGTGAAAACTGAGAGCCAGGGAAGCTGGAGGACTTTGGGAACAAACCAAAAGAGCCTTGTACTTCCCACGAACCCACTGAAGTGCCGGCCAGGGTGATGGAAACGAGCCCATCTGGATCATCTTTATTATTTTGCAGCTGTCTGCTGTTAAAATCTCTTTATCCGTAGATCTCAGAGGCCAGGCAGAACTGGAAAAACAGCACACCATGCAAACAAAAGCACATCATCTCTGCCTTGGAGGTTTTCTGCATCTCGGGATGGCTGTGACAGCGTGCAATGAAATGTGATGGGGAAATGGAAAGACGTGGCCATCAGCCATGGGGATGTGCGGGTGATCAGATCGGCTGCATCTACAGGAGGAAACCAGGCGGACCATCTTCTGCATCTCTTAGAAGGTAGGATATGATGGGACTGGATGTGTTACGATAGGAAAATATTGGGCAGAGCTCGATGTCTGAGAAAAAGTCCTGTACAGCCAAACATCTCCTGGGAGCCCTCCATCCCTGATGCCCCAGACAAGCTTGACTGGGATTTTAGCAGAAATCCATGGGAACAAAGAAATGGAGTTCTAAGTCAACCAGGAAATCCGTGCTGGGATAAATGGTCCCACACACCCTGCACTGGGAGATCCCTTCTGCAGAGGGGTCGGTTCACACCAGCACACCCAGAGATGTTTTGCACCAGGTGGGTTTGCACCCAGCCACCCCCACAACTCCGGAGAGGGGGTTACGACTGGGAGGGCACTGGGGAGGCGTCACTGGGGGTGGTGGCACGTTTCCCAGCGTACACACAGATCAGTCCCTCTGGCTGCTGATGGAGCCATCGGACTGATGCAGCACTCTCCGTCCCTACACTGAATTGCTCCCTTCTTCCTCATCCCTCTTTATAATACCAAAACATTTTCTTTTTTTTTTCCCTTAGTTGCTTATTCATGCCTTAATGGCACTTGATTTTCAATGGGCTCTTAGAGTCCTTTTCACCCCAGGCTCCACGATGCTATTAGGCTTTTCAGCGCTGCTTTGTGCTTTAAACAACCTCTGCCTGCTTTTCCCTGCAGAGATCTCTAACGGTGCCCGCGTTACACAACTCCTGTTGGTATTACCATCCATCTGAATTCTCTAAATGAAACGAGAAGAGCAGCAAAGTCTTTGGAATCTATAAACACGCCAAGCTGAGCCCCTCTTGGTTGCTGCTCAAAAGCATTTACATCGGTGGTGCAGGCACTCGACAGGGGACTCGGTTGTTGGTGTTTGCGAAGCACAGCTGGTGGAGCAGGAGACCAGCCATTGCTTTGGTCAGCCTGGAATTCTTTTCCCCTTCCAAGGACTTCACAAAGTGGCTCGATGCTGTTTAATTTTGCAATGCAATCTCCAACGAGAAGGTGCGAGTGCAAGCAGAGGCACAAGGAGGGTCAGTTAATAACAGCCCTTGATGGGAAAGATCCAACAGCCTCCTGAACAGAGGGTTTGTGAACTGGGTCTTATGAGATTGGGCTGGCAAAGCCCTCTGTGCCCAAACCCTCCCCATGCAGCCCCTTCAGGTGCAAACAAGGGTTTGGCACAACAAGGCATCTCTGTTCCTGCCCAGCCGTTTGCATGCCTGCTCTGTGTGAAGTCATGTTCGTCTTCCCCCTCTCAGAGGTGTTTTCTGAAGGGATCTTGTTTGTTAAACCTCCACATTTCCCTTCTTCTTTGTATCAGATGTTCTACCTGGCTTCCTTTCCTGAACGACAAGGATCACAAGCTCTCTGGTGAATATTGACGCTGGTGTTTGTTATTGCATTTAACAAGCAGTCTTTCCTTGAGACATTTGCTTTCCAAGGCACTTTGACATTGCTGTAAGGTCTGGTGCCCCTCCAGCTTTCATATCCACCTGCTGAAAAACAGCAGTAGCATTTGAGTCCCCTTTCGTGTTGTTGGGTTTTTCACTGATTGGATCTTTCTTGCAGTGTCAGTCTCTCCTTCGCCATGTCCCTGTCACTTTGCATGGTGGCTCCTCTCTTCTTCCAGGTGTTGCCCATGAGCCTGGTGGCAGCCAGCCTCAAAACATCTGCACAGGGTCCAGGAGGAGCCACATCTGGGTTATCTGCAGGGCTGCAGCCTGCTCTGCCGTGCCATCCCCTCTCCATCCAGAGTACACGGAGAAAACCTTCACTCCTGGCTGAGCCAGTGCTGGTGACCAGCATCATCTGCTCCTGGGGCTCCTGGAGCTCCTCAATTCCAGCAGAGACAACAACTAAGCCTAGGTCTGCAAGATACAGGGGGGATCAGTGGGTGAGTTCAGACCTCAGGCTGAGCTTGGACCTTTGTCTGCCCGCCCGTGAAGGCGTACATAAGCTGAGCTTGAATTTAGAAACCTCCTGTAGGAGCAAGAATTGAGCCCTAAGTCTGCCTTTGCACGTGCCCATGGATGTCGTTCATTTTCGGTGGGGCTGAGATGGAGAGGCAGATCCTGCAGGGACAGCTGAAAGCCTCGTCTAGACTAATGCGAAGTAAAGCTTACTCACCGAGGCTGTTTTTCAGTGCCCAAAGCAGAGATATTTTAACTTGTTCCTTAATTTGCTCCTTAAAGCAGTTAGCAAAATTCCTATTATCAATCAGCCCGTGGCAGCCTCTCCAAAAGGCACGGCCAGGAACTGTGCATTAATTGTGAATGCTTTGCTGGATTTACTGCATGGCAGGACTGAATTTTTCACTCTGAGATGAAGCATGAACACGCTCTTTGGCACAATCAATACTTTCCCAGATTGCTAGGAAATTGTTGAGGCTACAGAACCCGTGTGTGGGGGTATTGCCACCTCTCTTGGGCGATGCGCAGAAATATAGAAATTCTTTCCCTGCAGTAGAGCATCCCTGGATCAGCGTGGGAAAGAGGCTGGGGATAAACTGGGACACCTCCCTGCCTGCGACAACATCTCTGCATTTGCCACGCCAGCCCTAAGGAGGCTCTTTGTCCTTCCCAGACGTGTGCCCACAGGGTGTGCTGCAGTCAAATTAGTTTTCCTTAGTTCAAATGGGAAATGAAGTAACTGGAAAACATTGTAAGTGGGAGGGAGAAAGGCAGAGAACCAGCTTGACCACGTAGTAGGGATAATTTTTACCTTGCTTAGATGCAGATGGGATGTACAGTGACATCTGGTTGCCCTGTAAGAACTAAGATGCTTATAATAGAGATTAGGAGGAAGGAGGATTTAGCCTCCCTGCAGCTCTGAACCCCAGTCCAAGCAGAGGATCCCACCTGCAGATGCCCAGATTTTACCTCCCAGTAGGTAACTCCTTGCCAGGCGTCTTTGCAGCATCCCTTGGTGATCCCAGCATCAGGGTCACAGACGGGTTGACGTTGGCAGGTACCCCTGAAGGTCACCTTGTCCCCTGTTCAAGCAAAACCACCTAGATTAGGTTGCCCAGGACCATGTCCAGTGTCCCGTGTCCCCTTGCTGTTTTGTCCCAATGC
Organism: Pterocles gutturalis; assembly: GCF_000699245.1. Classification (NCBI taxonomy): domain Eukaryota; kingdom Metazoa; phylum Chordata; class Aves; order Pterocliformes; family Pteroclidae; genus Pterocles; species Pterocles gutturalis. The sequence goes on along the minus strand of NW_010113518.1, from coordinate 17,084 downwards.
CTTTGCCACCCTCTCGCTACACTCTGACTACTTTCATCCCCAGGTTCCCTGGTGCACGGCAACCCACATCCTCCCCTCTGCTCACCTTTCCCAGCACACCCCAGGGAGGCACAGCCCATGGATGGAGGAGAGGTGGAGATCTCCTGCACCACCTTTCTTTCCCCATTAAACTGATTTTTGGGAAGTCAGCGTGGGCTGGGGTTGGCAGGGAGCGCTTGGTGAGTTGCTCTCCTCGGAGGTACCATGACTGCTGATAACAGGTTTCTGCATGAGGCTTGCAGCATCTCTCCCTCCCACCTCCATCAAAGGATGCTCAGATGGCTTGCCATGGCTCCGAGAGGCTCGGACACCATCTCACAGGAGGCATGGTGTGGCACTTGCCCTGTTGGGAGCCATTTGCTCTAAAAAAAGGTTTAATTAGCAGTAGTCGTTGTTCATGCTGAGAGGTTAATACGGTCCCTGTATGGGTTATTCATGAGATTTTAGAGTAGTTTCCATCAAAAACTTATTTTTTTTTATTTTCAGCTCATCCTGAGCTAAGATTAGTGATGGCCTTTAGGACACGAGCCCTTCCCTCTCCATGGATTGCCCACGTCCCAGATCCTCTCTCCCAGGTGAGCTCTACCATTATTTCCATTTTCTCCACATCCCGTATCGACAATTTATTTTTCATCCCAAGTGCCACGATAAATGCTTTCTTTTCTCTTTCCAGAGGGATGGCCATCAAAGGGGTCATACTCTTTCTCCCCCTTCAATCTTCACAATATTGTGGAAAACTTGAAAAATTAAATTCTTATTAAAAAAAAAAAAAAAGCCTAAAACCACACAGCGGGCAAGAATCCCTTTTGGCAATCGGTTTTCTATCCCAGTGTTGCAGGATCTGGGGAGGATTTCTCAGTGTTCGGAGGCATGGTAGCGTGGACACCGCTGCCCTGGGGACGTGCTGCATGCACAGTCAACCTGCAAAGTCTTCAAGAGCCTGATGAAAACAAGGAGCTCTTTGATTTAACATCCCACAGGAAAAGCATTGATAGGAAGGAGCCAGTGGCAGCTTGGAAAGCTTGAGGGAAAAGTCTCTTCCTTTAGAAGCTTCTCCCTGCAACTGTTCTCCAAATCCAGCCTCGATTCCCCCAGCTCCAGGACACTCAACTTCCCCGACAGCTCAGCTTGTACCATGGTGCAAGCCTCTCTGGTCAAGAGCAAGCCATGCTTTCATGGAGATCCTGAGGTCCAGCAAACGTCCTGGCCCCCTGCAAGTGCTCTGGTTTCTGAGCCCCATGGCTGGATCCCATCTGGGTGATGAACCCATTTACCCAGTTCAATGCAGGGTCTCAAAGGCCAAGGATGAGCACAGATGGTCACCCTGGATCAAAAGAAGTCCCCGCCACAGCTCCCCATGGAGCCCCAAAACCATCTCCAGTTACTCAAGGCAAAGCATGAGCAAAGACGTAGGAGACACCATGCACCACGGGAACGCTCTGTCCTCGTCCCTCCCTGCGATCGGTCCCTGGTAGATCAGAACAAGCCCAACCTGGTTCCTGCAGCTCTCCATCCTCCCTGCAGCAGCCACCATCGCTGCAAAGCCCCGTGGCAGCTCTAGCACCACTGTGAGTCCCTTGGCCAGACCCAGAGCATCACGCTGAGCTGCAACGAGTCCCTACATCCCTTGGTGGGGCAATGGCAAATCCAGGTGGGGACCAAGATACCCTGCTCTGGCCTCAGCAAGGTGCAGCTGTGCAGAGGCAGGACTGCATGGTCCACTGAGCCAGGGAAATGCAGCTCCGTGTCCTTTCACTGATGGAGAGAGAGCTGGGACCTCTCTGGATATAGACACCAAATTTCGCCCTCCCTACTAGAAAGGGACCTCATGGGGTCCGAGCTCTCAGGTGGTGGCACAGAAGCTCCTGCTGCTGCCACCATGTCATGGATAGGCACCACGGTGACACCTGAGCATCCCTTATTCTATTATTCCTGTTTTTCACTGTAAATAATAAATCAGCAGCTGGGGTTTGGGCTAGCACTGCTGTGACTCCCCTCTGAGCTCTCCACCTCCTCCTGGGCTGATGGATGCTGCAGAGGAGGGGAGCCCAGGGTGGTCCTGTGCAAGAAAACGCAGGGGGTCTTCCCTTTCCTGGGAAATCACCTTTAAATTTAGTGGTAATTGCAGCTCTTTCCCCACCCCACCTGGCATACGGCGCTGCGCTGCTAATGAAGATTAAATAGAGCAGCAGCATCTGCATGGGAAGCTGCAGAGGACGGTAAATCTGGCTGCTTGTATGATGGACGCGAACAACAAATCTAATTGCCATTTCGGAGAGGTGATTAGCACTGCAGCAAGCTGTCAGCTGGGGATGCCAAATAAACAGGGCTCGGAAAGCTGCCCTGGGAGGAAAGTTCACAAAGGAGGAAGAGGGGAGGAAGGATGGAGCAGCCAGCGAGAGCAGGGGGGGATGTGAGATCTTAGAATCACAGAATCACGAAAATTGGAGAAGACCTCAAGGGTCATCAAGTCCAACCATCAACCCAACCCCACCCAACCCACTAACCCATGTCCTGAGATGCCACAAGGTCAGGTGGCACTTGCCCATCGTGCCACCTCCCATGGGAAACCTCTCTCCTGGGGGTGGTGCAGGATCACAGCCCACCCCAACCTCTCTCCTTCCCATGCCGTGTGGCGTTATGGAATTAAATGGGATCTAAACCCAAAGAGGAGGAAAGGAATAGCAACCCTGGGATGCACCTCCCCTTGAGTCACCACACTGGCCCCAGCCATGCACAAGGCTCCGGCTCCACTTCTCCACCCTCTGCGTCTCTGCTCTCCAGTGAAGCATCTGGGATTAAAGGAAACTTTATTAATGGGCATTACAGAGAGCAAAGCACGTGGCAGGAGAGACGGCAAACCCTGCACGGCCAGAGGGATGAGGGGGCTGTGGTGCACAAATCTCAGCATCTACAGATTTTTTTAACGCTGTTGGATAACAGACGGAGCAAAGCATATCACAACCGAGGTGAAAATTCCATGCCATGCCCAAATAAACCACTTTTCCCCAAAAAAATAAACCTTTTACACTTGCAAAACCCTCCCATTAATCTTGGCATTTAGCCACAAGCTGCAAAACTTCAAGTAGGAGAGGGGAAGAGTTTCTTTCCCATAACTTGCTGTTCTCAACGTCTCCTGAGCTTTATCAGCACGTAAGACCTTGACACTGGACAAGAGGCTGGGCCACAGACTCCCTGTGTGACCCTGGACAGGATTCTTGGGCCCAGTTCTTAAAAATCATCACTTCGACTTGGAGTGAGGTCGTTGCCTTAATACCTCCAGGATGGGTCTTTGTCTTTCACGAGTCTCAACATTCTCCAGATATTTCCCCTCTTTCCAAGATTCTGGAAGTTTGTGCTTTGCTCATAGTAGTAACAAACCAAGAAAGTTCCTACAGAGGTTAAATTTTTTACCCAAACAAAATTTTAGGAAAAATAGCAGCTCCCTCGTGTTTTTGGGGTGGAATTTAGGGCATTTCGCCTGCTTGGGTGGGCTGAGAAAGGGAAAAGTTCCAGACTCGCTTGGTCAGAGTTGCAGGCATGGTGGTTTTTCTTGGACAAACGACAAAAATCTCACCTTCTGGAGACTTTTTGGGAGGATTGGAGTTATTCAGTGAGATGTTGCTACTTGTTGCCTAGAAGGGAAAAAGGAGCCACACTCATGTCTGACAACCAAACGCCTCCAAATTCTGTGTACATCGACAAAAACCTACAGGTAAGGAACTGAAGGTCTGATCCAGCAAAGTCTAGGAACGTTCTTTAGGCACATGCTTATGTCCCCTCGGTTTTCTGAAGTATAAATGCACCTGAAGTTGTGTAAATACCCAGAAAAGCTGTGGATGCCCCATCCTTGGAAGGGTCCAAGGCCAGGCTGGATGAGGCTTTGGGCAACCTGGGCTGGTGGGAGGTGTCCCTGCCCGTGGCAGGGGGGTGGAACTGGATGGGCTTTAAGGTCCCTTCTAACACAAACTCTTCCATAATTCTACAATTCTATGGGTTTATGCACTTGCACATCCTTGGACCAGCCACAAACACATGCTACTCCAGCAGGGGATGCTCACATGCACTCCAGAGGCATCACTCCCTCCCTGAAGCCTCAGTTGATGACTAGCTCATTTATTTTTTTTTATCTTAATTGAGCTGCATATGATTGAAGTCAGCTTCAATTAAAAATATCTCATGTCTCTGCTCAGCCCTGAACCCACTCCGTGGCCACCACGGAGCTCTGGCTCCCCGTGGGTCTCCAGCGTCTCCTGCCTGTGTTGGCGTGTCCCACAGTGAGCTGTATGGTCCTCGGTAGCCCCATCACAGATGTCTCCACAGGTTTACTACCACATAAAAGCCTGGCCAAAGCCCAAAACCCATCGCTCTTCCCCCAAATCCTTGGGCATCAAAAGGTGAGGAGGTTGCTCATCCCATCTCCAGCACTTCAACCCCTTGCTGCTCAGCCTTGCAGGAAAGTGCATGCTTTTTTTCATCCTTTACAGTAAATAGAGCCTTAATCCAGGCCTTTAAGTCTGTCTAGATTTCAAAATAATTACAAGCAGCCTCCTAACTTGTACAAAGTTTGATTTAAGTCTTAATTTAATGGTTTATCTGGAGAGCAGGAAGTAAGCTGGCGCTGCCAATTAGGAGCCATCTGTTTTCTCCTAATCTTTTGCAGGCTTCAGACCAGCAAACAAAAACCATCACTTCTGCAAACATCCCACCAGCTCTCTGCAACGGGCTTCCTCCAGCAACCATGTCCTGGGGTCTCAGGAATGAGTGGCTCCTTCCAGCCCTAGGACAGCAGGACACCACCATGGGTGGGTTGCTCAAGGGAGAGGTCAAGGACAGGAGTGTGCTGGTGCTGGAGGGGTGGGAGATGCTTCCTCAGCAGAGACAATGGAGATGGTTGCTTTGAGCAGAACCCTACACCTTGACGGTACTTGAAGAAAAACCCTTAGAGGGTGGGATGGATGGGACAACCTTGGACAAAGAGGGATGGACAGATTCCTCTTGCAGATAGACCTGGTTCACACATTCCAGCAGCACAAGGTGGAGATGCCAAGGAGCATCTTTCAACCTGGAGAGGTGATCGTGGCGGGGAGAGGAGCAGCGATGCCAAAGATTAAATAATTCCCCCTACAGAGAACAAGACACCAGAGACAGCCACATGTCCCCAAAGGCCAGCACAGGCAGGTGGCCTTCCCTGCTCCCATTGCCCATGTGCAGCAGCCTCCAGGTGAGGATGGATGCTGGCGAGCGGACCTGGCTCTGCTCCCAGGCCAGCTGGTCCCATGCCCTTGGGGCATCCCCAGAGTTGAGCAATTCTAGCAGATCTGAACTTAGTAACAACTCTGGACGTGATCACATCAGGCTTGCTCATCCCTAAAATCTCCACGTAGCAGAGAAGTTGGGGTTTTTTTTTAAAAAAACCTCTATTCTAAGCTGAGCATCAAAGCTATTTGGGGGATGCTGAGAGGTATCTGCCCCACCTGGTGTAGGGACCCCATGGAGATGACATCTCTCTCAGCTCCCACATCAGCAGCAGAGAGTCCCTCTGGGGAGGTGACTCAGAAAACACCTTTGAGAAGTCAAAAGTTGTGGGCTCTCAAAGCTTCCCCTCCCACGCAGCAGTTTCAGAGCATCCCTCACTTTGATTCTCAGAAGGTTTCACTGCAACCTTGATGAAGCTTGTTGGGGTTTTATACGGCAACCATTAAACAACAATAAAACAGCAATAACAGAAGGATCATTTACCAGATGTTATCACCTCTCTTGTCTGCGTTTTATCCTGAAAAACATTCTGGCTGCTGCATTTTTGCTTAGGTGCCACCTCTGCTGCCCTGCCCATGGTGGCACAGGTCTCTCTGGTGTCCAAGCCCACCCTGCTTGGACAAAGACATTGGCCAGGGATGGTGTGGGAAGGTCAGGGAAAGGCTTGGAGGAGCCTTGGAGACATCACCATGGATGGGGAGAGGCAGGAAAGTTTCCTGGCCCCAGCCCTGCTGCTCACATCTTGCAGACTGAAGGCAAGAAGGTCCAAGCTGACCGTGTCAGGGCAGCTTGTCCATCCCACACCCACCCAGAGCCATGCTCCAACCACCTGGTGACCAGCTCAGGTCCTCAGCCACCCTTTTGGGGCGGCATTTATCCCCTTGAAAGAGCTGGCATTGGTGGACACGCTCCTGGCCACGACCATACAAGTCCAACACCTTCTCCTTCCACTTGCCCATCACACCTTTCTCACAAGTTGCCCTTTGGGGAGGAGCTCCCCGACAGCATCCACAAAACCACCCTGTTTCCCTTCTCAGCCCCCCTTTTTTTTGCAAGGACATTGGTGACAGAGGCAAGGCCACAGCATCACTGTCCAAGTCCCTTCCCTGTCCCACCCTACAACGTGGAACAACATCTGGGGTGGCTTCATGCGATGCTCTACTGGATCACATTTTGCATCATCTTCATTTGAACAACTTATCCCCTGGGGGAAAGTCAGGGGCAGGGCTGTCCTTGCTGGGTTTTTGTTTGTGACTCTCCTAAAATGCATTTTGAGCTGGCAGATGACTGTGGTTCATAAAAGAAAATGGGAAAATGGGATTAATTTTCCTCCCCAGGTTTTTGCTGGGCTTTCAGTCAGCAGCACCAAGCCAAAGCCCTTGATGTTTTACAGCTCGCACTAATGCACCGGTGTTTCCCAAAAGCAAAACTATTTATGACCGTGCCACAGAAAAGGAAGGTGGAAGGTCCCCACGGCGAGTTATTTATAATCCTGCCGATCGCTGGCCTGTGCTTTTCCCCTGAGCATCCCTTCTGCAGGCAGGCAGGAGGTTTTTAAACATCGCAATTAGCTCTGTTGTCACTCCTGGCTCAGAAATCACCATCAAACCTCCCTCTTAGGAAGAATTCGCCATAAAACTCCTCTGCTGAGCCCAGGGTCATTGCCGGTGAGCTTCTGGATGCTACCCGCTCATCATCCTTCCCAAACCCAAGGCAGTCCCAAAACCCATGAAAATCCTGTTGCCCGTGGGAGATGAGGAACATTTAGGGTCTCTGGGGACTATGGGACACTTGGGTGTCATGCTCTCCTTTGCAGAGGTCTTACATTAGGTTCTCCTTGTCTCCGAGGAGGCCACGTTTGCCCTGTCCCCGTTCAGAGCAGGGCTGTCACCGGTGAGGGTCACCCCTGGTCACCTTCTGCAAGAGGGAGTTTCAGCATGGCCATGGCAGCTGAGTACATTTTATGCTGATTTTTTTTTTTTTCCTTTAGACTCAGGAAATCACTTATGCCACCTGAATAATGCAAAACCAGGTCCTACCACAGCGTTTCAGCAGCTGGAAGACAGAAATGCCCCGAGGAGGCAGGGTGCAGAGACCTCCCCAGCTCACTACACCCCAGTTTGGGGCTAGACACCAACTTGCTGGGCAGGAGGAGCCTCTGGAACCTTTTCCACGGACACCCCAAGAGCCGCTGGACCTGGTCCTCCCCTGGAGCAGACCCAGGCAGGACCCAACATCTCCATCCGTCCTGTGGGACGCAGCATGGGGAGGGATGGAAGAATGGTTTTTGCAGGTTTGTACCACTCCAGAGACACCAAATTTGGGTGGCCACCACCAAGCATCCCAAGCCCAGCTGGGACTGTGCAACACCTTCATCTTCAGCTCATGATAAATCCCAGTTACTATTTTTATCTGGTTATTTTTTTTTTTAGTTTCCCCTGGCAGTAGGAAAAGGATTTGCAACAGCCTCCAGCCCATCATTGTTCACAGCTCCAAGAGTTAATTTCCACAACCCCAGGTGAGGAGGTCCATCACCATCATCATCATCACAGCCCCACGAGGGCCCAGGTCAGCCTCCTTCATGCCATCCCCCACCCTGCAAGGATGGAGAAGGAAACCCCCAGGAGCAGGTTGCCCCAAGCGGGTGTCCCCATAGCAGTGTCCCCAAGTGACAGCCCTGTCCCCAAGGATGTCCATCCCTCTGTCCTGCCTTCACCATGCCCAAGAAAGGAGCTTTGAGTCCATCTCTGCCATCAGATGTTGAAACCAGGACTTCACAGCTCCATGCTCAGGGTTTCTGGGAGCGTTAATTAATTATTCTCAAGGTGCCGCACGCTATCGCAGGTGCTTGTGTAATTTGTCATGTCTCCATTATTAATTGTCAGCTCCGATATGAGTAATCGTGTCCCCCCCATCTCCCAGTCCCAAGCTCAGGAAAAATTATAGCTTTTTATTTTCTTGGTGTAGTAGCAGGAGCTCAGCTGGCTGGAGATGAAAAATATCCAGGGGAAGCACACGCCGGAGCCGCGGAGGGAGCGCTGGACAGCCCATCAGCTGCTTGCTCTCTAATTGCATCATTCATTTGGCTTCCACTTGACTTGATAATTCGGGATGCTACAAGCAGCTTCACATCAGCCATCGCCTGGGTATAAAGCTCAGCCCGGAGCGGCACGGGGTAGCAGGAGGTCAGGTCCCCCCCGTGAGCTCCACCGCCATCCTGCTCGCCCACTCCATCCGACCACGTCATTAGCGAGGTTTCCAACCCACTCATTAAACTCTGGAAATGGCTTTGACACCCTGAAAAGCATGAAATAATAGTCCTCTGAAGCCATACAGAAAGATAAACAGGCCCTAAGGGCTCCAAGGGGTGTTCTTCAAAGAGGAGAGGGACGGTACAACCGAGGAGCACTTCTGAGTCCTTCGCATAATTACTCATCCCGCAGCTGCCAGAAAGTGTCGGGCGGATAATTAAACAGCATCGTTGTTATCGGCCGGCTTGGCCACACCAGGAGAGGGGGAGTGGGTGAAGGACAGAGGTGGGTCTCTGCTGCAGCCCAGCAATTCCATTTATTATCCTTTCTGTACGTATGTCAAATATACACGCACTTATCATACAGATCAGCCCTGGTGATGGGTGGGAGAGACCCAGCAGAAAAAATGCATAAAATTTTACGAGGGAGTTTTTTTTCCCCTGTTTTAGCAGTTCGAATACACAAATGGGGTCCCTTTGTCAGGATTAAGAAATCATTCTCAACACAGAGGTGGGTTAAGACTAACTGGACCCTGACGGCATCTCCATCATCCTTCCCCTCCCCTCCGCTCCCCTCTGGGTTTGCATGGAGCATCCCAGGTGCGACCTTCCTCCCTGTGTCCAGGTCCTGCTCCAGACCCATCTCACCAGGGGTGGATGGAGATGGGCAGCCCAACCCTCCAGCCAAGGTCCCACCTCGGTGTTTCCTTCTCCAGCATGTGCTGCATCCTCCCACCAGCTGGGGGTCTGCACAGCACGGGGGGATATAAAGCTTACCCCAAACACGGGGCAGCAGAAGCACCAGCAAAGCAATTCCCTCCAGGACATGCAGCCCCTCGATCCCCAAACCCTCTGGCTCCCTACAGCTCTTTTTAGCAGGTAGATAATTCACAGGAACCTTGAGATGCATCACACCTGCACGGCCAGGTCACCAGCACCATCCAGACCTCCAGCATCATCCCTTGGCAAGGGATCTCCCCATTCCCAGCCAGTGCTGCTGTGCGCCCCCCCCCATGAATTACCTCCCGAGCTCGGTCTTGCTGCAGGGCTGCCGTGGGGTGGTGGCACCTGGTGGCCATCCTGCTCGCTGTCAGAGCCACGGACAAGAGCAAAACCAGAGAAAAGAGTCCAACCAGACCATGACACACTGGGTTTGTGGCACCCGACCCTGCAAGCCTGGAGCTGGGCTGGCAGAGCTCCCAAATCGTAGAATCACACAATGGTTGGGGTTGGAAAGGACCTTAGAAATCATCCAGTGCCACCCCCTGCCATGGGCAGGGACACCTCCCACTAGCCCAGGTTGCCCAAAGCCTCATCCAGCCTGGCCTTGAACCCCTCCAGGGATGGGGCACCCACAGCTTCTCTGGGCAACCTGGGCCACTGCCTCACCCCCCGCACAGGGAATAATTTCTTTCTAATATGTAGTCTAAATCTGCCCTCTTCCAATTTAAATCCATCGCTCTGTTTCAGTGTGACATTCCCATGAAAGCCAGGGAGAAGAAGACCTCACCCCTTCCCTCTCTCCTGAAGCTGTTTGCAGTCGGTTGATGAATTAGAGCCCAGCTTTGCCAGAGGAGAAGGGCTCGGAGCTGGCAACCCCCTTTTCCAAGCCCCGAGCAAGGTGTCCTCACCAGAAGGATGGTGAACTCTGGGATTAACCATTTACAGCAGGTAGCAAGCAGGTTTGTTTTTATTTGGGGCTGTGAAGACCCTTTGGAAGCAGTACGGGACCCTGTGATGTGCAGACGCAGAGGGAATAGCTCTGACCACGATTATCCTGTAACCTCAGCAGCACAAGTCCTCTCCTTGAATGATCCCATCAATTCATTCCATCTCCTTTCTCCCTGCACCTCGGGAGGGTGTCCCTGCCCTCCCCAGGACCGTCTATGGGCACGATCCCATTTGACCCCATCGTGATGGGGACACGTCCCCCCAGCGCTGGGGCTGGGGCCACCCTGGAGTCACAGGGCACTGAATTAGGGGACCACTTCCAGCCAACACAGCTCCCCGCTTCTCCTACATCTCAGGGGGATAAAACCTCCCAAATCAAGGGGCTCCCAAACTTTCCAGGGATGGAGAGTGCCCTGGAGAGGACTCTGACTCCTTGGGGGGTGGGTCAGCCCAGGCAGGCAGAGGAGCATCGCAGGCAAAAACGCTGATGCAAGCAAATTTGGGGGAAGACTCTGCCCTCCGGACTATTTTTGGCTTGTTTTTTCGTAACGATGGAGCCACTGATCTATGATCTTGTTGCTGGTGTGACTCTGCAGTTGGAATCGCATCGTCAGAGTCGGAGAGAGGGTCATGCGCGGGTCTCGGGGGACCGGTAGTGGGAGAGAGCCCTTCACCTCCTGTTTACACTTTAATGCCCATCCAGGTTATTCATTATTTATTGCTCATGTATTTATAGAGCATTACCAGTGTGCACGGCGCTTTGCAGACATTTGGGGAAAAGGTCCTCTCTCCTTTGGGTAGCGCAGTAGAAATAGAGAAATTAAACACAACACGGGCTCTGCTGACCCGTTGCCTTTGTACCCCATCTCTCCCCTCCTGGGTGATTTTTTTTTCCTGCTGGGCTGGTGCAGCGTTTGCTCCGTGCATCTGTTGGGTCCTGGATACCCAGCAAAGCCCCGCCTGGCTGTGGGCACCCAAAGCACCCGCTCCCTGGTGTCCGTTAATCCGCACCCTCGTTCTCAACCTGGGGGCTGCAACACAGCAAAGCAAGCCGGCCATCACAACCCAGCACTGCAGGAATCCATTTATTTGGGGTGAAAAACCACCCTGATGACCCCAGATCCTACACCCAGGGGGTCTTCATTTGCCCCCTGCCTCTCCCTCCACAACTCATCAGGAATCATCTCCTCAACCCAATTCGTACCGCGAAGACCACGACCAGCCCCAGCAGACCTGCCCGCCCACAGCTCCGTTTGCGAGTCCGTCATGTTTAAAATGCAAAATCTTTGATACCATCTTAAAATATGCACCAGTTAGCTCAGCGGGTCCAATTCCACCCTTCTCACCTGATGCCGATGAATCAATTATCAGAAGCGCAGCAGGATGGGACCCTGCGGGATGGATGGTGGCTGCGCTGCCAAAATGTCCCTCACCGTCCTCTGAGCAGACGGTATATGGGATCTGGGTGCTCCACGGGATCTGTGGAGCAAGAAAAGGGGGTGGCATGAAGCCCCCAGCCAGCGGTGGGTCTCTTCTGGTGACCACCAATCCCAGGGATGGGCTGGTGCCTGCAGCAATAACCACGGACAGCCGCAGCCCACGGGGATTTTGTCTGCCCTGCCTTTTATTTCCCATTTCTGCTCGTGCTGAGCAAATGGAAGATGGCTTCGGCCAGGTCATGGGGAAACAGGTTGGTCATGGGACCAGCCTGACCTCCAGCCCGGCGCCCATCACATCTTTGCACCATCCCTGGAGCAAGACACAAAATCTGGGGTTTATTCTCCTGCACCCTGGGGACTGCCCCACGTTGGGCTAAAAGCAGATTTTTACAAAACCTTTTGCAACTCCAAGAGGGTGGAAGCAAGGGAGGGAGAGAAATCATAGAATCAGAGAATGGTTTGGGTTGGAAGGGACCTTAAAGATCATCTCGTTCCACCCCCCTGCCATGGGCAGGGACACCTGGGACAAAACGTCCCCTGGGACAAAGCAAAACCTGAAACAGGACCTCTCACGTCAGTGCCAAACCCCTTGCAAATACAGGTGGGAGGATTCTATGTGCAACAAATGCTGTCTTCCAACAGCTTTGCATGGAAAATGTCAAAAGAAAATGTGTCTCATTTTCCAGCATTTTTCCAAGGATCCTCCTGCAGAGAAACGAGCAATTCCAGTGTCACAGGTGTGAATTTAAAGGGATGCTGTGCTCCAGCTGCTGCCAGCGTTTGCTGAGCAAAGGTGAATAGCTGGGTTCAAATGGTTAAGAAAGGTCCAAATGCTGCCATTTGCAGATTATAGGATTTCTTAGGAGGGAAAGGGCTCCTCTCACACTGCCCAAAAAGCATTTGGCAGGGGCAGAAGACCACCACTCGAAAGGGACCACCAGGAACAGAAAAACAAAACAACAACAACAACAAAAAAAGAAAACCCAAAGAGAGCCAGAAGGAGCAGCAGAAATGCCCCATCCAAGAGGACGAGCACTGTTCACTCTGTCCCAGCCCAAACCAGGACATCTGGCCTCTCTCCAGCTGGGTCACAGCTTTCATGAAGTGTAGAGTCCAAAACTGAACCTCAGGGCACCCCATGGAGCAGAAGAACACCCCCGTCTTCCTCCATCCCCAAACAGACGGGTCATTTTGAAATTTATTTTCTCCTCTTGCCATCCATCCCTTTGGTCCTGAGTGTTCATCTCCACTCCAGTGACATCCCTGTGTCCTTGCTGCATGGCCCCAGATTGGTTTTCCACCCCTTTTACCAACCTACAGTCTCAGTCCTGGCATCTCAGCATTGACCACCAGGTCGATGCTCTTCATTCCCAGTTGTTAACGGTCACACTGGATCCTCAAACTGACATCATCTCAACATCGCTGGCCTCTTCTCTAAAGTAACAAGTGATGGGACAAGAGGAAACGGCCTCAAGTTGCACCAGGGGAGGTTTAGGCTGGAGATTAGAAAAATTTTATTTGTGGAAAGAGGGATGAGGCATTGGAACAGGCTGCCCAGGGACGTGGGGGCGTCACCATCCCTGGAGGGGGTCAGGAAACGTGTGGATGTGGTGCTTGGGGACATGGGTTAGTGGGTTGGGTGGGGTTGGGTTGACGGTTGGACTTGATGATCCTTAAGGTCTTGTCCAACCTTCATGATTTGATGATTCCATGATTGACCACCAAGTTGCTGCTCTTCACTCCCAGTTGTTAATGGTCATACCGGATCCTGCAGCCCCTCGAACACGCGCTCCCCTTCGAGCCCCACTGTTGGACTTGGATCAGTTTTGGGTCCTCCTACACCATCTCCCCCAGCCCATAATTCTACATTTGAAGCAACGGTGAAGACTTCTTGCCATTAAAGGCAAAGGAGACCTGCATCACCCCGAGACCAGGAGTCCATCACCGTGTTGCGGGATGAAATTAGGTTGAGCTGATGCGACTTATTCCTACAAATCAATAGTGACCGTTACTCATCGCCTCCTTATCTTCTGGAGGCTTCCAAAGAGAATTGATTACTTGCACCGTGTCTTCAGCAACTGGTGTAAAGCCACCTGCTCCGTGACATCGCTTCTCCTTCCCCCTCTTTGATGATGGCCAATGGTTTTTTTTTTTGGTTTTGCAGCCCGGGGATGTGCCAGCACGGCTCTGCTTCACCGCTGGAGCCCTTTGGGCTTCCCAGCTCCTCTCCCACCACGTCCCACCCTGGTGTCTTTGCTGCTGGTGCTGCTCTTGGTAGCTTTTTAGCAAAGGCTGGAAGAAAAAAGCATTATATGCTACAGCTGGCTCCTTCTTGTCATGAGGGCATCGTTCCTTCCCCCTCCATCCCTCCTCTTCTCCTGCTCCTGCAAAATGAGGCTGAAGGCTCTCCTCCTCCTCCTCCCCCACACATCGCCCTGAGGTCTCGGGATCTGTACTCATCCATGGATTTTTTACTTGCATTTTCCTTGAGGGCAACGTGAAAGCCGCAGGGTTGGGTGTAAGGCATCCCACGGTCCCAGCGCTTCCCTCCCTGTGTTTTTACACCAGGAAAGTGTTGGGAGCAGCGGAGCAGGAGACCCTGGATGGGGCAGAAATTGCTTTTGGTGCTCACCAGCCTTCAGCTGGCAATGAACAGCCCTAAAACCATGACCCTTCATCTCCCCTGTCTCACAGGTGTGGTTAGAAGGGAACATCTGAAGACATAATAGATGATTTAAAAAAAAAATACCTTTTTCTGGCCTTTGTGTTTCTCCGGGTGATGTTTGGGCTGGGACAGAGTGAACTCTCTCCCCAGCAGCTGGTGTGAAGCTGTGTTGGGGTTTGTGCTGAGGAGAAGCTGATCACACACTGATGGGCAGAGCTGCTGCCAGGACAGTCAAGGACTTTCCAGCTTCTCTGCTGTGCCCGTGTCTGCAGGGGCAGGAGGAGCTGGGAGGGAGCACAGCCCCAGTGACCAGCCCAGGATTCGACCTCAGGGTTAGGACTGAGACCCAAACTGGCCGATGGTCTGTTCCATCCCATGCCCGGCATGGCCAGGGGAGAGGTGAGGCTCTGTCTGGAAGGTCACTCTCTCTTGCTCCGGGTTGTCCCCCTCTGGGTCACCCCTCTCTCAGGGTCGTTTTGGTCTCTCAGACACTCGGGCTCTTATCTCCACTCTGGGATTGTGGTTTCAGGACTCTCTCTGCTCCAGGATCGTTGGCCGGGAACGGGCTGAGCCTTGGCCATGGGGTGGTGAGCAGTGTCACTGTGTATC